>NW_018408834.1:664060-682762 GCF_002113885.1 Mizuhopecten yessoensis
ATTACATGTTAATAACTTGATTGGAATTATAACCTTGAATTGACAGTTTGATACTTTGAAAATTTTGAGCCAGCCCTACCCCCAAGGGCTGTAGGGTGGGGCTCAAAGGAGTCAGTGTGCTAAAATTTCTTCATTTTCCTTGTTAAGAATCAGAGGTGCTAGTTTCAAATCCTTTTTAGTCTGAAATCTGTATGCTAGATATTGAGTAAGGTGGTTTTATTGTTTTTTGTCACTTTGAATAATATTTCTGTTCATGTTAAAAACAAAATCAACTCTCTGTATAAATATATCAGGTGACCGTTAAGGCCCATGGGCCTCTTGTTGGATTTGGGCTACTTATCTATAGGTGTTGTGCTTGAATTAAAATATTACACATTTATCACACAGATACCGTGCAGGCATGGAATCCGTGTCTAAAACCCACCTGCATGGTTATGTGTTGTATTCCCTGTCATACTGATTCTACAGGATTTTGCATGTTTTTAATGTAATCCTGTATTAATAGACAATAACATAACATTATTGTACTAAATGTGTACTTGATTAAAAAAAACAGACCTGAGGGAAATTCCAACCCCGAGTATGAAGTAGATGTATAATCATGTGACTCCCCCTGGAATATCCGTTTGGTTCAGGAGTACAATTATAAGGGGGATTATCGTATTGAGTAAGTACTCCAGTCCTTTCATGGCGCCAATATAACTAGGACACTTGTTCACGGTGATTCGGCCGGGAGTCAATCACAGGCAAGACCCTCTAGTCTCATCCGTGACTGAAGCATCAAGATGATAAACCGCTGACACTTGTAGAATATGTACTCTAATATGGTAGTCAAACTGATGATCTTTAGAATGAAAAAGATTTTGTTGTCAAGAATTAGTGAAAATTGCTTCCAATAAATAACAAATTGCAAGTGTTAATTAAGATGTGAGTCCAATGGTGCCATTTACATTATAGGCATCACTGATCTCATTCCACCAGCCCATGATTGTAGCAACCTCAATATGCTCTTAGTGTCTGATTAGGTCAAGGGTTATTCAAAACATGGCTTAAGGAAAATGTATAACAGCTCCTACATACAGTCATAAATAAATATATTTTCATGACTGCAACATCAACAGAAATTAATCTGAAATTGCTACCTCAGCAACAGTGCATTAAAACTAGTCAAAGTCAGTTTGATCTTGACACTTCACATTTTCAGCTTGACCTTGACACCGCACATTTTCAGTTTGACCTTCACACTTCACCTTTCTGTTTTATTTTAACTTAACTTTTTCAACCCTATGTTACTTAAGTAAGCTCTACCATGCATTAATCTGGATGAGTCCATCATGGTCTACAGTGGTGAAAGGGTTGAGTTACCTGTTCTGTATGTTCAATTTGTAAAGTGTTCTGATCCAGGTTCTAACTGGGAACAGTGGTAAAATTGGGAATTCACATGTGTTGATGAATTGGAAATTGCATTGTTAAATCACTTTCAGAAAAGTCCATTATCGTCTTAAGAGTTCCTGTAGAAGTTCTACAGAATACATTAATCAAATTAATGGATCTTAAAACAAGGATGATAGATCTTTAGTGCTACAATACATTGTGAATCGCACAACCAAAAGTAGATCAAATTCCTGTTGCTATATCCACATACAAACTCTCTAGTCTATGTAGGTTCCCAGGCAAAAGAGAGGCTCTTTGAGCAAGACATTATCTGGTAATTTAAGGTGACCTAGATGTATACAGAAGACAGAAATTCAGGGTTATACTGTGTGGGTACAGCACTCAGCACTGAAGAAGGGTTTGTAATTGTGATGTAGTGATTTGAAGTTACCAAATTGGAAACACCAGCAGAAAAGGCCCAGCAGGCAGGAACACCCAAGATTGATTTGACCGTGTCAATAGGATGCTTGTAATTGGTCATTATCAATAAGATGTTTGTATGCTTTCTGAATTGATTGCTTTCCTAATTGTTTATGAACATAGCATTGCCCTTAGTAAAGGCTATCAGCAGAACGATGCCCTTTGTAGATGCTATCAGAAAAATGATGCCTTTTATACGTACATCAGCATAATGTTGCTCTTTGTAATTGATGTAACGATGCCCCTAATTTTAAATGTATAAAAAGCATAGTGATGCCCATTTTAAAGGCTTTAGGGCTTTTGAAAAATTAAAGTTTTCTTGAAAATTGAATAGTAAAATGCAAAAAAAAAAAGAGAAAAAAGCTGGAAAGTTTTCAAATTGCCTACCGAACATTACTACAATATTCTAGTAAATAAAACCCAACTCCACAGTAGGGGAGTTACTCCACTCCACTCCACAGTAGGGGAGTCAACAATGATAATGATAGATCACCTGGCAAGTGTCCAAGTTTTTATAGATTTCATGCAAATCAGATATATTGATTCATTAAAACCTTGAATCACGTTACGTTAAGGTTTGGATGAATTTGGCAAATACAGTGCTGTTATATTTTATACAGGTTTTGTGTGGGAACTTCTATGTATATTATGTTTAAGATTTCCATTTTTGTGCTTTTTTTGTACAATTTAATCTTATGCATAATGCTTATTCCTTTTTCTCCTTTTTCCCTTTTTCTCTCCTGTTCATCATTACTGATGTTACATTCTCTAGCTACAGAGATATCTATCTGTTGGCACTCTCCATAGCATCACTTCTTTAATGATAAAAACCTTAACTTCACAGACACTGTAATGGACTCTCGGTAGACTAAAACAATCACATCAGATCAAGGTTTTAGATAAAGGTCAAAGTGCCAAGGTCAAAGTGTTTCATTGATAAACATGTGCTCTGTGCTGTTTATACTTCTGAAAAACAGTCCAACAATTAAAATGGTTGTAGATGGACTAATCACACAAATTAGCTTTTAATTATTGCGTCATTCCTGAAGAGATTCTGTAGAAGTTCACTTGACACAATCACACTTCATTTACAAGGATTCTGTAGGCAATTAATATTATCAAAATTTTCATCATTTTGGTATAAACTATTTATTATAATGGTTTTCTCACTGAAATGTTAACTTGTTACCAAAGACAGAAGCAGCTGGCTGTAGTCCACTCCATTGATGATTGGGGACAGAAGAGACATTTTGAACTTTACATTGTTTGAATATTTTTGTTATGTCGCATGAACACTATTGTTTTTGTTAGAAAGCCTGGCTTGAAGACAGCTGATACAATCATATGATATATGATTGTACAAACTCATGGTACTACATAGATTGTGATGTTGTTTTGTGGAGATCAAATATCCCTCCAGAATCCTTTATAATAATGATAATAACAGGCAGCAAGCACGAATTAACCTTGATTACTAATTGAGTACACAAATTATAAAAAGGTGGTCTTTAGGGATAAATAGGGACTATATACTAAATCCTAAACTCCACCTCCCTCAGTACGAACTGTAAATTAGTGTATTCTCACAAGCACTTTACTAAGTAAACTTTGCCTGTAAGTTAAATGTATAATACTTGAAAGTGCAATTGAAAAGACACTACTTTTCAATACTGATAGTAATTTGTCTATGTATTAATCTTCACAGATTTCAATAAATGAATGAGTTTCCTTAATGAATTATTACAAAAAGTCATCTCGCACAAAAACTAAAATTATTCAAGAGTATACCTCCTGCAATACTTAATACTGAATTAGTGAGGAACTGGTAAAGTACATACAATATTGCGGGTCTAACACACTTTTTGGACTGGGCTGTTCTTGTGGGTGTTGTCCCCTCGGCGACTAACCTTCCACTAGGGAAGACAGGTTTTGTTGGAGGGTTACCTGACTGACTGGACGGTTCCTGTGGGCGTTAATTGTCCCCGGGGTGACTAACCTTCCACTAGGGGAGACCTTTGTTGGAGGGTTACATGACTGACTGGATGGTTCATGTGGGCGTTGTCCCCTCGGCGACTCACATCCCCCTTAGGGGAGACAGGTTTTGTTGGAGGGTTACATATGACGGACCAATATTGATAGATGTTCATGGCAGATTCCCACTTCAAAATACTTGGTGCCCTGGCTGCTCTCTACTATTGATCTGTAGTAATGTGCATTCTTCTGGCTTTCAAAAGTGGTGGACTCACTTTCACTGTGGGAAGTGCTGGCCTGTGCCTCACGGTTCCTCCACCAAACCTGGGGTCACACTGGTGACCTCTCGATGTGCAGTGCCCTCTACGGGATGCTAATAGAAACACAGCGCAGTCTTGAAAAGAAAAAGTGGGGCCCGCCAATAGAATCATCTATAAAAGGAGAATTATTGACAAGGTTTGAGTGCAGCAACAGAATGGACCTCAATCAGTCTATTATATATTGACATTGAACAGGCGCTCGTAATATTGGAGAGATATATAAACCAGGAGAAACTGATTAAGTTTTTTTATCACAGTGAATGAAGTATCTGTGAACACACAGCTCTAGGGTCTCACCAGGACAGTATGGATGAGCTAGGCGTTATTGGCTGCAGTGAGCTTTCGCCCTCCATCCCATTAGTGCTAACAATGCATATTGACCCTTGGTCAGTTTCAGCATCACACAGGGCAATATGGAGTTATCGTCATGACTACTGAGGTGTTATATTGGAGTGTTAGTATCCAGTAAATTGTTTGTAAGGAGTTCTATGGATTATTTGGAACATTTGATGTGACCTGGTCCTAAGGATTATTTTTGGAACATTTGATGTTACCTGGTCCTAAGGATTATTTTTGGAACATTTGATGTGACCTGGTCCTAAGGATTATTTTTGGAACATTTGATGTTACCTGGTCCTAAGGATTATTTTTGGAACATTTGATGTTACCTGGTCCTAAGGATTATTTTTGGAACATTTGATGTTACCTGGTCCTAAGGATTATTTTTGGAACATTTGATGTTACCTGGTCCTAAGGATTATTTTTGGAACATTTGATGTTACCTGGTCCTAAGGATTATTTTTGGAACATTTGATGTTACCTGGTCCTAAGGATTATTTTTGGAACATTTGATGTTACCTGGTCCTAAGGATTATTTTTGGAACATTTGATGTTACCTGGTCCTAAGGATTATTTTTGGAACATTTGATGTTACCTGGTCCTAAGGATTATTTTTGGAACATTTGATGTTACCTGGTCCTAAGGATTATTTTTGGAACATTTGATGTTACCTGGTCCTAAGGATTATTTTTGGAACATTTGATGTTACCTGGTACTAAGGATTATTTTTGGAACATTTGATGTTACCTGGTCCTAAGGATTATTTTAGGAACATTGAACTTACAAACTACTGAGGTAGATTGTGAAGGACATCAGAGTTGACCCTTGGTTATCTGTGAACAGTTGTGTCACATACATTCACTACTCACAGAACACAGAGAAGTACCTTGAGGGAGGCTGTTATTGACCTATGGTCATCTATGACAATTTTCTTATAACATCTTCTCCCTATGGAACACTATGGATTATCTTTTGGAACATTGAGGTTGACTGCCTGTCATCTTTGTCCTGTAGTATATATCTGTTATAACCTCGATGTAACATTAATTACGATATAGCCTGTATATGTCACTGAGGATTTGGTGCTGCTATATATGTCGACTGGAAACAGATGTGAAATGTGAATACCGTAGATTTAATTGTTGCACTTTTGACAGAAAGTTAGTAGTACTAAAAACCTGCAGATTTCTTTTGGGAATGAATTAGACTGCAATAGTGTGGTCTTACAAAATTAAAATGCTATAGATATGCCGGAGGATCTTGGAGAATATTGAGGAACATCTTTGAACAACCTCGTTTAAGACACCATACATATGATCATGGTTATCTTGTAAAGGTGTCTAATGTTTCCGCTTTATAGTATAGAAGGACCTTACAGAGCCTTTCAACTGAACATCCAATGACCACTGGTCAATTATAAGCATTATTATGTAACGCATCCTTATAAAGAATGGAACATTTCTGTGACAAATTGAGTGCCCTGTGGTCATTTTGAAGCATAATTGAGAAACAATTCCTCATGGCGAACCTAACAGAAGATTTCTGTGGAACATTGAATGTCTCCCTTGGTCCTTTTTAAGCCTAACCAAGTAACATAGTCCTTCTTGTGAAAAAACTAACAGTACATTTCTGTGGTGCGCCTATAGTGACCTCTGGTCATCTTTTAGCATTAATGTGTGAGATATTCTCATGAAGAACCTTGAGAGAACGTTTCTGTGGAACATTGAGTGACCCCAGGTCATCATGAAGTATTATTATATATAATACGTTCTTGGGTAGGACCTTACAAGGTACTTCTGTTGAGGGTTGAATGACGCCTGGGCGTCCGTAACCATTAATGTAAAGTAAATTCGCGAGAAGTACTTTACAGGAACATTTCTGTGAAAGACAGTATAGACTATCTTTATGATAGATTGGTATATATACTACAAGGTCTATAATGAAGGAGAAGGAAAGCTTATATTAGTACAGTATAACCATGACAACTAATGGTGGTGGTCAAATGGCAGCTGAGTTACGGTCAGTGACAGCAAATAAGTTTCTGTTCAAGTCTCCAAAACATTCTAAAAGTTCCACCCCGAATTCAACGAAGCGTCTTCGCTTCAAGTTAGTGTCTGATGCGTCCCCAGCAAGGAACTTTGTGCGACAAGGCTGGGCTGTTCCAGCGAACCCCCGTCGTAACTACCACTATGAGCTTCACACTTGGGAATGCTGGGTAAGATCACATGACATCACACTACACATGACCTTTGTTTCACTGATTACTGTGGGATGTAGTATATGTTCAGTTCTCCAGTGTTTGTCCTGTATTAGTTCTGGTTCTACATCAAAAGTGTTATACTCGGTTGTCTGAAATGTAGAATTTCATGTTTATTATAATGAACCATAGATATTATGACAATTATTTTTCGAACGTTTACACAAATTTTCTTTTGTTATTAACAAGGATTTAAAAAGAGCATGTTTGTAGCAAAGCTGTTTTACCTTCAGTCACAAATTAAAGTCAGAAATATAAGGCAGCAGTTTGAAGAGGCTCTGAGGTAGGTTAATGTCTTGGTATCAGCTTGCTCATTTGAGACTTTGGGATGCATAGTTTTGCATTTTTCAAAAGAGTTGGGCGTTTTATCAATGAAATGAACTTTACTATTTTACTTGTAATGTCTTCTTAAGTGACATAGGAGATTTAAGCTTGTTTATCTCTGGTTTCTACGAAGCCATGCAGAAGTTAAGCACAGGTTGTCAAAGTTGTGTGTTGTCAAAGTTCCACCTAATCTATAACAGGAGTACTAGTACAAAGATATACTAAAAACCACTCATTGGAGACTTAATAATATTGTATTTCTAACAAGCCCTAGGGATGGGCAAAAAGGGGCATGTGTGTCATAATTTCAAAATGTATAATAATAAATGTTGAAATGAGAAAATCTTGTTCCTAAAACTATGAATGCTGAAAGTCTTATAGTGTGTCATCAATCCGTAGTACTGAGAGACATTCAGGTCTTCAGAAGCGAGTAGACACATTTTGTCTGAGGCCTCATGCTTAAGACCTAGTTTATCTGTCCAGACTGTTTCTTCCTCAGTGTTATGGGTAGATAGCTTGGTAGGTGAATATTTAGGTCACCTGACCGAACCTCGCTGACCTTTTCCAATCCGTCTTTGTCCATTGTGTGTGTCGTCCATTAACAATTCACATTTTTAGCTTCTTCTCCGAAAACGCTATCAATGTTTGCAGAGAGAATCCATGGTAAAGGCAAACAAAACTGTAAATTTTGTGATTCCCAAGGGGCCTTAAATGTTTATATAGACCCAGATGTCCTAAAATCGGATAGATATGAATATATAATCTACATATGTGGAAAAGTACTAAAGATTTTTTATCGAAATTGTATATTTCAGAATCTCCAATCCTGTCCATTGCTCCCTTGGGGTGGGGTATAAAGTGTTTAAAGGAAAATAACTTTTTGTCTAGCTTACAACAGATGTCGTTCAGGTCATGAAGATGGACATCTGTTATTCTTTATTGCAATTCATGCCTCAGATGCTGAATATGGTCCACATTTCCTTGTCCATCTTCATCCAAGTTTTTATCTCCCACAAAAAACAGAGTCGAGGGGATATAACTGTCACACAGGGTATCCCTCTATCTGTAATGTGAGAACGAAGGATCATGAAAAGTTTGATTGCAAAGAGGTCAAGGTCATTGTAGCTAACATAGAATTTTGCTTTATTTCATTAGTCAAGATAATAAATTGTGTAGCAGTGGTGGATTTTGTAAATTAAACATCAACAAACACTGTGAGAGTTCTTCACAATTTATTGTGTGTAGTTCCCATTCCTTAGACATGAATGATTAAACCCTGCAATTATATAATAATTACATTTCAGATATATGTATGGGATCTACAACTCATATTCATAACGTACATATACATGAAGCACACTGTGAATTCACAAGAAGTTATCTTGAGATGTTACATGTAAGATTATAGTTCTACAAATTATAAAAGTTATATTGCATCTAGATTTACATTATATTTACTGATATTTATACACATGTAATATTGAACATATGATGTAAATCTTATCTTAGCTCAGTATTTATTGATACGGAGGTTACTTAATAAATAGACAAAGTGTACAATAAAATACATTCATCAATACATTACTATAAGTTTAAAATAGAAAACTGTACCTATTTGTGGAACAGGGCCATTTGAAGTCGTACGGAATTATCCGAGGTTATTACGTGTACTCGTAATTTCTGTATGACAAAGAAACACGTAAGTAAAATGACGCAGTATATATATATACCGTACAGCTAATAACGAATCAAGAATTAACTAGTATGATCGTATCTATCAATTTGACAATATAAATGGAAGCAGATGATTTAGAATTAGAAGTATTAATTAGTGAAAGTTAGTGACTTTCTTACCAGTGTCCTGTCTTGTCTGCTTCGTCAAGACGTCATGTAGTCTCTGACAAATATCGCGCCAAAACCACCTGTCACACAAAGAAAACAAAGAATCCCTTGACCATTGGCTAACCCAAGAGGTGACAACGGGATAACTTACAAAACTGACCAATGATAAAAATATATATAACCAAACCAATCCAAGAGGCCAAAATAAGGAAATAACTATACCACAATATGAAGATCGCTATTACTATATCAGAACATATGTATATACCGTAATATTATAAATATAGATATCACAAATATCGTCTCTGCCACAAATTGAAAGACAAATAATCATATAAAGATCAAGTGTGTTGTGTGGGCTGCCTTTTCAACTTTCAAACTTTCTTAGAGGATGCAAAGTATCCTGTTGGTTTTGGGCATGGTCCACCAGAGGTCAAGGTTAGCATTGCTAATAATAGAATTTTGCTTTTCCAGATGATAACTTGAATACTAATTTTCATACATAGCTCATTCTTTGTGCATGGCTAGTCTCCATGGATTCAAAGAACCTTATTGAGTTTCAGTTCGTCTGCCAGAGTTCAAGGTCACCGATGCGATAATTTTGTTTGCTTGCACATGTCCAGATGATAACTTAAGAACGAATGGTCATTCAAAGGTCAGACTTGGTGAATGGCCGCCCTAGTGGATGTGAACAAACCCTATCGATTGTGGGCATTTGGTCCATCTGACACCAAGGTCACGTACCATATCTAAAAATATAACTTTATTTGGTTGAGAATGAATTACCAGTCAGAAAGCTCTAACTCAGTGTCTGTTGCTCTAGTGGATGCAAAGAATCCTGTTGTTTTTGGGCATGGTCCCCCAAAAGGTCAAGGTCCCCCAAAAGGTCAAGGTCACCAATGCTTAAACTACAGTTATGCTTGGTTGTGCTTGTCTAGATGATAACTTAGGAATGAAAAATCATATAAAGTTAAACTTTAACCCAAATGATTGGAAATGAGCATTTTGATTTCAAGTGCATTCTGCCAGAGGTCAAGGTCACCAATGCTCAAAATAGGATTTCGCATCTCTGAATGATGACTTGACCTAGCCCTAGCTGATGCCATAATATGTAATATGTGTACAGTTTGTAAGTGTTACTCAAGTCAAGGTCACTTCTGCTAAAAATAAAAAAATAATACTTGTCATTAGTGTTACTTGTAAATAGATGATAGTACAAAATTGTCATTTCATGTGGAGAGGATTAGGTAGCATATCAACATAGAAATATTGTAAAGTAGATTGGACAGATTTGTGCTTGAGTTCCTTGTCCAGCTCGAATACAAATCCAAAATGGGTCAATAACAATGGGTAGCGGGTAAATTGTACTTTAGTTATATATAGAAATAACACTTCAGGGTATTTTGTTTCCTTTTGGTAGAAAATAGTCAGAACTTAGTTAAAATTATTTTTTCTTAGTATGAAAATTAAGATCAATATTCACCCTTCCCTAGAACCTAGAGATGGGACCTGAAGGGATCAAATTAGTTTAACTTTCAAAAATTATATATATATTTTTTTATCAGAACTAGATATCCTTAAACATAGATACTACTCCATGGAAGGAGGTTTCAGGAGCTTTAACAAAGTTGTAAATTTCATAAACCCAAGGTCATACATTTGCGCCTGGTATGAGCTGAGGGTACACTGTTGTGTATACTTTATACAGAGCAATAACACATACATTGTTTATTTTAGGTAGGAAATAACTCAAATTTAGTTAGAAATATTATCATGGGATGGCAGATGGATGGGATGAAATTAAGATCCAAACACATTGGTTGAAAAAACAAGCAAGAGACCCAAAGAGCTGAAATATTGCTCACCTGGATATTTAGGCAATTGTATGAACTAAAATGTTGACGTTATATATAATACTGTAAATATTTAACAATTTTGACTCTGCCTCCAGCATCTGGGACAACACTCTTCTTTTATTCGTCTTTTATTTTGATGGTGTACCTTCATAAGGACTATTATTATAGCATCAGTGTTTTATTTATCCCCGGAACAAGAACTTTGACGTGAGCACAGAATCTGAGTTTGAGCATGAGAATTGTTTCATAAATATGGCCCGAGGTTACACATTTAGATTATTTACTTTTTGAATTTGCATATCGCGGAAAAATTTAGGCCATTATAAATTATACTGAAAAAGACCCTGAAAAAGCTCTGAATTTTATGGCATATTATTTATATAAAACACTTGGGTAGAAAGAACAAACAAGTATTTCCTAAAAGCAACATAGGAAATAATAAAGTGAGTGTTTTTTTTTACCATAAGGCAAACAATTGTGACATCAACACTACATGTAATGTGTTGTCTTAAAATTTTGTCTGTTAGTGTTCTGAAGGAGTGATTAACAGAATCCCGTATAGCAAGTTGGAGCCGGCCTTCCTCTGACCTTCACCTTGAATCTAAGATCATGAAATATAAATTGAATTCTACCACATTGTCCTGGCCTTGCCCCTATGCTTTCTGGTTAATTTTAGATGCTGTCAGGAAAGCATGTTCTTATGACTTCCTGTAAGCCAATATCATAGCAATGATTCCAAAAATCAAAAACTATTGAAACAAGTGAGCTTTATGTAAATATCTATAGAAACAGTATGTATGTAAAGTTTACATGAATATTTCTCTTGAGACATTTTGTAAAGTTTATGTAAAATCTTCCTTGAAAAAACATTATGTTAATTTTACGTAAATCTCTCTCTAGAAACAGCATGTAAGTAAAAATTACATAAAAATCCTTTTGAGACATTATGTAAAGTTGACGTAAATCTCTTTCTAGAAAGAATATGCATGTAAAGATTACATAAAAATCTCCCAAACAGTATGCCTGTAAAGTTTACATAAATTTCAGTCTAGAAACAGTATGCCTGTAAAGTTTACATAAATTTCAGTCTAAAAACAGTATGTCTGTAAAATCTACATAAATTTCAGTCTAGAAACAGTATGCCTTGTAAAATCTACATAAATTTCAGTCTAAAAACAGTATGTCTGTAAAATCTACATAAATTTCAGTCTAGAAACAGTATGTCTGTAAAATCTACATAAATTTCATTCTAAATACAGTATGTCTGTAAAATCTACATAAATTTCAGTCTAAAAACAGTATGTCTGTAAAGTTTATGTAAAAATCTCTCTTGAGACATTAATAAACCTTGTGTCAATCTCTCACTTTTAAGAAACAATTCGTAAGTAGACTTTACGTAAAAATCTTGTAAGATAGTTTGTCTGTAATATCTATGTAAATTTCTCTCTAGAAACGATAAGTAAAGTTTGCGTAAAAATCTCTCTTGAGACATGAAACACTACTTACATCTTCCTCTAGAAACAGTATGTTAGTTACGTTGGATATTGTAAAATATTCTTCAAGAGTTAGGTTTCACCTGATACAGAGAAATCTACAAATGTAATAAGAGCATTCTGATTTTTGTTCGATGTGTTTTGGTTATAGTAATATTAAGGATGGCAGGGTTATTCCCCTTGACATACCTATTCACCAGTGACAGAGGTGGGTTTGTGTGAGGAGTGAATGCTTAGCTGTGGACTAGCTGGTATCCACTTTATATGTATGTGGGCATTATAGAGTTTATAAGTCAGAAGGAAACAGTGAAGTTAAGTATTTGGAATGTTTTATGAATAAGGTTTTTTTGGGACAATTTCATTAAAAATGTTACCTGATTTTAGATTTTTTCAAATTTTAGGTAAGATTTATAAGTCTTTTTAAAGTTATATTTTCCTTTTTTCATTACCTTAGAAATAGAATGTAAGGGTTTTATTAACTTTAATATTTTAAATTAATATTTGAAATATTGCAAGACAAATATATGTCTTATTGTTTTCAAATGAAGAAAAATGAATTTGCTGTATTAAAAAAAAAAATGAAATGAATTTAATAGCAAATAAAACTTGTTTGGCAAAAACCAACTTTTGAAGTTAAACATTTTTTTTTATCCTTTTAGAGAAATTGGTCAGATGCTTAAACTTGCTACAAGCAGTCACCTAAATGTATTGATGTTGCCAGAGAACTTTGTAGTGTAAAATCTAATTGATATACACCATAACAATAAGTAACTTGTTAATTCAGTTTCAGCATAAAGTAGTCACTTCTGTTTAGTGCCTAAGTTCTTGAAGGTATTTTATAAAAGGAAGTTTTGAAAATAATTATTGCCTGGGAATTCAGTGGCAGCAATTCACCTGTTCTGTTTTGAGGATAAGACTGGGTTATTCTTGTTCTGTGTTAAGGATAAAACTGGGTTATTCTTGTTCTGTGTTGAGGATAAGACTGGGTTATTCTTGTTCTGTGTTGTGTATAAAACTGGGTTTTTAGCTCACCTGGCACCCGTGAGTCGTCCGTCGTCCGTCTGTCCGTCCGTCCGTCCTCGTCCGTCAACTTACAGATATGAGTACGAAATCGCTAAAAATTGGTGGGGATGTTTCGGGGCCTTGAAAGTGGGACTTAGCTATAAATTTGCTTTAAAATGCTATTCGTCCTTAATCCCTAAATGAATATTGCAGACAGGGCCTTAAAAGGAGAAATCTATTCAGATTTAGGTTTAAATGCTTTCTGATAGCTTTACTGACAAATAGTTACCCACTGCTGACCAAAACTACAATCATGGAAAACAAGCATCTTAGAACATTTCATTGAAAGTTGAAAAGTTACCATTCTCCCTACTCAGTCTTTGTAGTCGGATTGCCGTTTGGGCCCATGGGCATCTTGTTTCGTAGAACCTGCCTTGAATTAAATGTCACCTACTCGGTAACAGAAATACTCACGTTCAAGCATAAGTCATTCTGATGGTCGGGCGAGGTCCACCAGGATAGAGGGTCCTAGTGAAAATGATAAGAGTTCGGGTTCGTTCAGTATGGGCTAGTCAGCACACGTCCGTTGCATTCAGTAGTTCAATCACCCATGACCACGGTATGCTACTGTACACTGCTACCTACACCCTGATCCATCTCACCCATGACCACAGTATGCTTCTGTACACTGCTACCTACACCCTGATCCATCTCACCTTCACTTCACATTTCTTCCTCCTCATCCTTCCATTACTGTGACTTGCAGTTACGCACTCTATGTATCCTACAGCTGTCTTCTGTAAAATGTTTTATATTGTCTCAGTAGCTGTAATATGATTTATAACTCCTTACTGAACATGCAGTTTAATTGATCATGTTCTCTTGCTTTCTTTCTTCTTTTCAGTTTTTTAGCTCACCTGCTTTAAAGACTAGTGAGCTTATAATTATGCCATGGTGCAGCGTCTGTCCGTCCGTTCAGTTGTCCGTCTGTCCGTCTGTCCGTCTGTCCGGTGTCAACTTTTTATTCTAAACAACTTCTTTTCAGTAACCAAAAGGCATAGAATGATGATATATGGCCATTACCATGCTGGAATCAAGGGCTACCAAGTTTGTTCAAATAAATGACCTTCATCCATTTTCAAGGTCACAGGGTGAAATATGTTAAAATCTATGAACAACTTCTTCTGAATAACCAAGAGGCCTAGGGTGATGATATTTGGCCAGTAACATGCTGGGATGAAGGGCTACCAAGTTTGTTCAAACAAATGACCTTCACCCATTTTCAAGGTCACAGGGTTCAAATATGTTTAAAACCTTTAAACAACTTCTTCTGAATACCCAAGAGCCATAGGATAAAGATATTTGGCCAGTAACTTGCTGGGATGAAGGGCTACCAACTTTGTTCAAATAAATGACCTTCAACCATTTTCAAGGTCACAGGGGTCAAATATGTTAAAATCTTTGAACGACTTCTTTTGAACAACCAAGAGGCCTAGTGTGATGATATTTGGCCAGTAACATGCTGGGATGAAGGGCTACCATTTTGTTCAAATAAATGACCTTGACTTATATTCAAGGTCACAGAGGTCAAATATGTTTAAAACATTTTAAACGACTTCTTATGAATAACCGAGAGGCCTAGGGTGTTTTGATTTGGCCAGTAACATGCTGGGAGGAAGGGCTACCAGCTTTGTTCAAATAAATGACCTTTACCTATATTCAAGGTCACAGGGGTCAAATATGTTCAAAACCTTTGAATGATTTATACTTAATAATCAAAAGGCCAAGGGTGATGATATTTTGCTAGAAGCATGCTGGATTGGAACACTATAAACTCTGTTCAACCTAATGTCCTTGTTCGACATTCAAGGTCACGGGCGTCATATATTTAAATCTTTTAATAGGTTCTTATGAATCAAACACTGATATTCTGCCTGTAGTTGTATTTTAGTCCACTTTTAAGATTACAAGTGTGAGATTAATACCAGGTGAGCGATTCAGGCCCATTGGGCCTCTTGTTCTTGAATAAGGCTTGGAACTTGTTGTTACAATTGAACCGTACCCGTGGTCTGATTAACCAATTGGCATTTTATAATTGCGTTGTTGTTTTTATCAGTATTGTAAAATTTGAAAGGTGTTACACAACCTAAATCTACCTGTTGATGCAGATTTTAAAGAAACAACACAAACACAAGTAAATGTTTTTTCAACTTTCATTTTTTTTCTCTCCAAACAACTTCACATTTTTCACCTGCAAAAGGGGAAGGGGGGGGGGGGGGGGGGGGGCCTTAATGGCAGGCACCCACCCTGTTCCCAGGACATTTACCAAAATGAGGAGGTGGCTTATTTGCAAGAGGGGGCTTATTGCCGGTAAAATACTGAAAGTAAAATAAGTGCATTAACTTTAAATTTGTCCTGTATTCACGTTCAGCTGCAGCTATATCCTGGTTAACACGTTAAGCAAGTAGTTTTTTGGGTTTCAACAAATTTTATTGTATTTACAAGAAGATGAGACAACAGGCAGTGTCTATATTAGTCTTCTCCTGAACCATGTTATGGTATGTACATTTACACAGAATAATAAGATATATTTACAAAATTATCAATAATTAATTACGTATTGAAATAGATGGACATTTATATAATAAAATATGTATATATGTTTGAATTAATGATATGGCTGAATGTTTAAACTATTACACACTAATAACTAGGCTAACACTTCTACCAGTGGCGTAGATGACTAGTTCATTTTCGATGTTATGGTACAAGTACTGCGTAACTGGCAACATACATACTTCTAAACACACACATACACCCACACACATATACACATTCACAGAGCAGTTTGAAAAGCAAGTAGTTGTGCTATGTGGTAGCCACTTTTGTTAGATATTTTTCTCACAATAACCTTGAAATTTATTGTAGGAAACATTCTTCACTTTCTGCTGTAGTGTTTTTTCTATGCTTAAAATTTGATATTAAGAAAACTTTATTCTTTTGAGATAGGGATTTTGTTATGTCCTGAAATTTACTTTACTAAAGCAAAATTGATTTTATGTGTACATCTAAAGGTTTTCTTTATCCCAACAAATGCAGTGCAAGGCCAAGAGCGGCCAGCCTACACAGTCCCAAAAGGCTGTTCTTCCTATTGATCAGACAATAAAAATGTACCGATCAATCAATATCAAGAATGCAAAAACTGTTAGGGTAAGGAAGCCATTCCAAACATCTCTCAGGGATCTGGTTACAGCAGGTGAATCTGTTTTTAATGATTTGCCTTCTTTATGAGGTTTCAACATACAGCAATTTCAATTTGTCAGTAAGTCAACAAATCTACAGTACCATAAATATTCTATAAAATGCATTTTTGTAACAATAATGTCAAGGTCAGGCAATTGTCAGGGTTAAAATTATGTCAAGGTCAGGTATTTGTAAGGGTTAAAACTATGTCAAGGTCAAGTTTAAAATTATGTCAAGGTCAGGTATTTGTCAGGGTTAAAATTATGTCATGGTCAGGTATTTGTCAGGGTTAAAATTATGTCAAGGTCAGGTAATTGTCAGGGTTAAAACAGGTCAAGGTCAAGATACTATCAGGGTAACAATAATGTCAAGGTCATGTTGTTTTCAGAGCTATAATAAGGTTCACATTATTGCATGGGTCAAAACAATAGTGTCAAGGTCAGGTTATTGTGAAAGTCACATTAGTGTCAAGTTCATGTTACTGTAAAGGTTAAAATAGTGTCCAGCTATATTTAGATCACGATAGTGTCAAGGTCAGGCTATTGTTGTGTTATTTCAATGTCAAGATCAGCTTCTAATTCAGGTCAAATTCTGACTTCATGATCTCGTGAACTTTTAATCTAATTATATATAGAGCTTTTAATGACACTTGTCATCATCAAAACCCTACAGCTAATATAAAACTTATACCACAGTGTCATCTTATTGAAGACTTCTCAGGTATATATTCCCATTTGTATATTTTCAAAAAATTTAAACTAGAAAGTTAACAAGATAAAATGGAAAGTATTTTGGTTTAAAAAAATATCATCTGAAGACAGGGAAAAAGTATTTACGGCACATGTTGAATAACCGATTTGAGTGGATGTCTGCTTCAGCTAACAAGGCTGGGACCCCCACTGGAGTTCTTATCATGATAGCTGTGGTGAAGTAGAGAGTTTATAAAAGAGCCTGTCAACAATTGACCACTTGTAGAATGACTGACCAGATGAATAGCTCCCGCTGTTGGCTCGGTCACCATCAATCTTCAACCTAAACTAACTATCGTCACAATCACCTCTACCTAGACTTAGCCATTGATTTTCAGCAGTCAAGAGCTTGATACTTGCTGTAGTGATGAGGGATCATTTATCACGAAAATAATGGTACTAGGGACAGCTTACAGACCATCGGTCAAGGGGAATGATGACCATTCTGGATAGAGGGGGAAAATGCTGATCATTTGTAAGACAGTAAGGTTCATTTCCGAGGCAGTAAACTGTGGAACATTCCTGAAGAAACCCAGATGAACGGGAATGAAATTACTGATCAGTAAACTATTGACTGTTCTTGAGGGAAGAGAGATGAGGGGGCTGGAATTACTGATCATTAAACTATTAAATGTTCCTGAGGGAAGCGAGATGAGGGGGGCTGGAATTACTGATCAGTAAACTATGGATTGTTCAAGAGGGAAGCTAGATAAGGGGGGCTGGAATTACTGATCAGTTAACTGTGGACTGTTCAAGAGGGAAGCTAGATGAGGGGGGCTGGAATTACTGATCAGTAAACTGTTGACTGTTTGTGGAACATTCCTGAAGAAACCCAGATGAGGGGGAATGAAATAACTGATAGTAAACTGTGAAAAAGTCAAAAAGAAAGGGGAAAGTGCTGTAAATACTGCTGAGTTTTGAGATGAACGAATCAGTCCTGAAGAAAGATTGGTTACATACGAGCTGTTCTGAATAAAGGTGGATGATATTTTCTAAAGACAGATAGATCACTAACCATTCCTGAAAAAAGGTGTGTTACTTATGAACTAGTTATTTAATTATGAAGACAGGATATATTTGCCATAAGTATAATGTGTACAAACCTGCTTGGAATCAGACCACATTTAAGTCGGATTAAACAGGGATCTCTGTTTTAGGTTACATACAAATAAATGTTTTGTTCTCAGGGATCCTACTATCAAATAATATCTACTCTAGGTAACAGACTAACAGTACACAAGGATACCTGTTGTCTAGGTTACAGACAAACAATCCACAAGGATCCCTGGTGTCTAGGTTACAGACAAACAATCCACAAGGATACCTGTTGTCTAGGTTACAGACAAATAATCCACAAGGATACCTGTTGTCTAGATTACAGACAAACAATCCACAAGGATACCTGTTGTCTAGGTTACAGACAAACAATCCACAAGGATACCTGTTGTCTAG
>NW_018408834.1:682826-690392 GCF_002113885.1 Mizuhopecten yessoensis
TTTTTATTTTTTCAACATTTATGAGGTCATAACAACAATGGGTTTATGGACATATTGAATGAATCGCGTTAGCGATTCATGTAAAATATGTCCAAAAACCCATTGTTGTTATGACCTCATAAATGTTGAAAAAATAAATATCATTCCTTATATTTACATTGACGAATCCTTTCAGTGGATCGATATAACAACGAATAAAACAAATAAACAGGGTTTGTTCCTGCTTATACACGGGTGCAACGCAGTGGCGAGAACAGTGTTTTTTCGCGGGGAAATGTGACACTATCGTGAGAGATCTAACACAACACAACACAACACAACACAACAAAATGTAGTTCCATATTCAATGTTTATTTGTAGCACAGGCCACGTGAATACGTGGATATTTCACAAAGCACAGTTCAATAATATTTTAAGATGTAAGAATTAAGCATCTAGGTCGGTCGTTCCGAGTGAGTAGTTTTTGTAGTGTATTACTACGCAGTGTGATCAGGTTACTATCAGTTCCCACGTGCTGAGATTCTATGAACACCTGTGTTATGCATTTATGAATGTAATTTTTGTCAATGGGTCTAAGCATACAGAATGTAAATATTTACAAATAATTCACAAGGATTTCTATTGTCTACAGATCAACTCTGCACAAGGTCTTTTTCGTCTAAGCTTACATCTCTCTATGGACTATTTATTATGCCTTGTTTTGAGGTATTGAATGTGACATTTAGCCCATCTGTTTGCTGGGAGACGCCTATCAAAGATTGAGAAACCTTAACCTCATCCTCTCTACAAGAGACCTGTTGCTAGCGACATAATGTCTTTTTGCAGAATTACATAAGGCAACACCAAACTGATTGTTTGTTTCTAGGATTGGTTGTGTCATGTAGAAGCTGTGTGGTATTTGTACTACATGGCTCCCTTATAAACAAATAGGAGTATATGGCTCTTTATTTCTTAATTTATACTTACAGTTAGAAATTGTTACAAAAAATTATCAAAGAGTTTGCTTTATTACTCCAGAAGTTTAATTATCAAGAAATGCACTTGCTTCAGCTTTACTGTTTGAAAGAAGAATTCAAACATGTAGTCAGTTTGATGTTTCATACACGAATGTAGACTTCATTGCTATGTTTGATTCCAACCACTTTATGTTCAACTGTTTACCAATAACTGTAAGTGGCATTTGTTATATATACTGATTTACATAAATAGATACATTATTCTGTAGAGTTGCAACCCTATCGTGGTAATTGATACGAGGGTAATTGTTGGACTTGTTCATTATAAATTATCACAAAAATTGTATTTGTATATTAACAACACTTGAGGGTAAAAGTGCGCTTGATGATGCCCGATTCAATTTTCTCCGTAACAGAAATTCACAATGTTTGCCTCTTTACTTCCAAGGTGATGTCAATCAATGGTCTATTAAGTTGAAGCTAAGGCAAAAGATATTTGATCGGAGAACATACTGGCGTCAACATATTTACTTCCCCACGTGATTCAGTAGGAGGCCAACCTTGGTGGATAAAGCCAATTAATCTCATTCTGGCAACATATGAAATTATCCTGACAGGAAAATCGATGGCCAATAAGGACTTGCCGTAATGCTATTGTTTTTATCTGGTGTGCTCTCCCCATCATCGTTTCCTCTCCGTTTTTATGGATATAGACTTTGTGTCCATTTTTATGTCCAGAGAGAACGTCTCTGATTTTAACAAGGTTACCTAAGATAGACACTGACTGTTGTGGTTTACTCTGCAAGTAGACTGAACACGACTCAAACATCCACATTTATCATGCCACAGTGTCTAGGGATAAGTAACTGGTATTCTTGTTTAACATTTTAGTGTTAATTGGAAGCCACTGGACTTGCATGTCAATGTTGACTTTTGACACTATGCTGTAATAATGTTTTGGTATGTTGACTTTTGACACTATAACTGTAATAATGTTTTGGTATGTACAAGGTTCAGTAATTATATATATTGACTTGTTATGCCATACTGTAATAATTTTTCCCTTAGGTGCGATGTATATTTATTACAAGTGATGACATATGACACCATACAGTAATAATTTGTATATGCGATGTCCATTAATTATATTTGTTGACTTGTGACACCAAACCATAGTAATTTTTTCCGTATGGTGCGATGTCCATTAAATATATGTGTTGACATATGACACTGTACCATAATACTTTTTCCGTATGGTGCGATGTCCATCACAAACTGCTGCTCCCCACGCTGACACAGTAAGCGTCTCCAACAAACATCAATAAAAAAACAAAACGGACCCTGACAGCAGGGAATTCAGACGTTAGCTCATTACGCTCGAGATTGTTGTGCCATGTGACTTTTGCCAGCGTGTAGCAAGGGGGATAAAAAACACACACAGTAAAACATAAAGTGAGCTGTCTGCCCCAATGGATCGGGAACTCTCCTGCTGTAATTATGGTCATTGATTTTGAGATATCCAATTAGTGATATCATTAATGTGTTTGAGGTTTAGTGTTACGTGGCCAGGCGTGTGATGTAGGCGACAGGTTTATAACTACCATACCAGGAGAGATGGGTACACGTGTGTGACGCCGTGGCGCTGTACCAACGGGCTGCTCAGGACAATTGCGGTTCAGTTTTGTCATGACATTGACTCTCAAACCATCACAGAGGAGACAGTGGTGAACAACTTTGTCAGGGCATGGCCTCACAGGCCATCACAGGGCCCCCGTGCTAAACAGATTTACTGTGACACTGCCTAATTACCAGCAGTTAAAGAAGCGTCAGATTCATCAGTGGACACCAACACTTACAGCGGGAGTGGAGTACAGATCTATCATGACGTCTCCAAACAACCTCTAACGACACATTTAATAGGATTGTTTGTCTTATTCTACATGACATAACCAAACTTCATTCTGACAGGAGAATTAACATACAAATAAATAAGTTGTGACATCACTCTTCCTCTGTATTGGATTGTGTCTATTTGGTGTGACATCATTATCTAGCGGTCACAGGAGAGTGGGGTCACTTTGGGACACCATCATACTAGTGGTCCTCACAGGAGAGTGGGGTCACTTTGGGACAACATCATACTAGTGGCCCTCACAGGAGAGTGGGGTTACTTTGGGACACAATCATACTAGTGGCCCTCACAGGAGAGTGGGGTTACTTTGGGACACAATCATCCTAGTGGCCCTCACAGGAGAGTGGGGTCACCTTGGGACACCATCATACTAGTGGTCCGCACAGGATAGGGGGGTCACTTTGGGACACAATCATACTAGTGGCCCTCACATGAGAGTGGGGTCACCTTGGGACACCATCATACTAGTGGTCCGCACAGGATAGTGGGGTCACTTTGGGACAACATCATACTAGTGGCCCTCACAGTAGAGTGGGGTTACTTTGGGACACAATCATACTAGGGGCCCTCACAGGAGAGTGGGATCACTTTGGGACACCATCATACTAGTGGCCCTCACAGGAGAGGGGGGTCACTTTGGGACACAATCATACTAGTGGCCCTCACATGAGAGGGGGGTCACCTTGGGACACCATCATACTAGTGGTCCGCACAGGAGAGGGGGGTCACTTTGGGACACAATCATACTAGTGGCCCTCACAGGAGAGCGGGATCACTTTGGGACACAATCATACTAGTGGCCCTCACATGAGAGTGGGGTCACCTTGGGACACCATCATACTAGTGGTCCGCACAGGAGAGTGGGGTCACTTTGGGACACCATCATACTAGTGGCCCTTACAGGAGAGTGGGATCACTTCTTTGGGACAACATCACACTAGTGGCCCTCACAGGAGAGTGGGGTCACCTTGGGACACCATCATACTAGTGGCCCTCACAGGAGAGGGGGGTCACTTTGGGACACAATCATACTAGTGGCCCTCACAGGAGAGTGGGATCACTTTGGGACACAATCATACTAGTGGCCCTCACATGAGAGTGGGGTCACCTTGGGACACCATCATACTAGTGGTCCGCACAGGATAGTGGGGTCACTTTGGGACACCATCATACTAGTGGCCCTTACAGGAGAGTGGGATCACTTCTTTGGGACACTATCAAACTAGTGATCCTCACAGGATAGTGGGGACACTTCCTTGGGTCACCATCACACTAGTGATCCTCACAGGAGAGTGGGGACACTTTCTTGGGTCACCATCACACTAGTGATCCTCACAGGAGGGTGGGGACACTTCCTTGGGTCGTCATCACACTAGTGGTCCTCACAGGAGAGTGGGGATACTTCCTTGGGTCACCATCACACTAGTGATCCTCACAGGAGAGTGGGGACACTTCCTTGGGTCACCATCACACTATGGTAGTAGCCCTCACAGGAGACTTGAGGTAACAAGCTTTTGTGATATTGTTTAAATAGAAGCCCTATAAGGACTATTTGTGACATATTCATACTCCTAAATGCAATTGAAGCCCCTCACATGAAGTGGAGCCAGTGTTTGTGACATCATTTAATACTACGTCTTCACAGGAGAGTTCAGTGACTGAGTATTGTGACATCATTTAATACCACACCTTCATAGGAGAGTTCAGTGACTGAGTATTGTGACATCATTTAATACCACGCCTTCACAGGAGAGTTCAGTGACTGAGTATTGTGACATCATTCAATACCACGCCTTCACAGGAGAGTTCAGTGACTGAGTATTGTGACATCATTTAATACTACGCCCTCACAGGAGAGTTCAGTGAGTAAGTATTGTGACATCATTTAATACTTCGTCTTCATAGGAGAGTTCAGTGACTGAGTATTGTGACATCATTTAATACTACGCCCTCACAGGAGAGTTCAGTGACTGAGTATTGTGACATCATTTAATACCACGCCTCCACAGGAGAGTGACTGGGTATTGTGACATCATACTAGTCGTCACAGTAGAGTAGAGTATCTGTTGTGACGAGTTACTGCTACGATAAGTTATTATAAGATCTCTGGTTCCTTTAAATACAATGCTACAATAGGATGTTTTAGATCACCGCTTGTTTACTACAATGGACCGTCAACACTACTTGACTGTGTTGCATTTCCTACAAAATGGATTTTGTTGATTTTTGCCGCTGAGAAAAGACCAAAGTTAGCTCATGTGTACTAGCTATAAGCATATCAATAGAATATGTCAGATCGGTTTTGTGAAATTGTGATCAAATAAATAGCCCTACAAGTGCAGAGCAGTAGTGTTAGCTGTTGTATTCCTTGGTTTTGGCTGTGTGCCTGGAGTGGCAATGATTTGATGTAGCAGATTGTTGTCCCTGGCCCTGTCCAAACTATCAGGTACATTCACCCTGTACTGTCATGCTTTTGTGGGACTTCATATGTTCAAAATGGGCCACAATCTTCCAACATGTACCCTGCTGTTCTTGCTCTCGAGGATTTAACCGAACCCCATCAGTGCCAGCCGTGAGAATGAGTCTACACTCCGGTAACAACCCTGTGGAATGCTACTTTCAGTCGCGACATGAACGTGCCATGATTAGACTCTGTGCCCTTCTCTGGATACTTAAGATCCATGAGGAACGGACTTCTATTAATGGAACCCAGCATGTCAATTCCCCCCAAACACGTGTCAATGGCATCAGCAAATCTCATACAATGGTAAGAATCTGGATAGATATCCGTGTTCAGGAGTGTCCACAACTCTGAACTTAATTTCCTTGAATTCCATATTTTTTCTCAAATATTCTGCAGTTCATCAGAGGGTGATTGTTAAAAGTAGTAAATAAGGAATTTACAGCATTTGAGGAATCATTATGTAACACTCTTTTTTTTTTCTTTTTCTAAAGGTCAAAGAATTTTATGATTTTGTAGCTAGGGTGACTCGGACTGGTTGTGACTTCAGATTATATAATTGTCATCTTTTGTCACAATTACAAATAAAAAATAATCCAGGTGTTATGTAATACTGTTAATATTGGTATAAATATCCAGGTGTTTTCTATGTCAAGTGTTTGACATCTATATACATTTATGGACAGGTGATATAGATGTTGTGTCTAGCTATACATTCTGGTGTAAATATAAAGACAGGTGTTATAACCAGGTGTTACATCTATATCCAGGTTATATATCTGATTAGCCAGGTTTTATATCTGATTAGCCAGGTTATATATCTGATTAGCCAGGTTATATATCTGATTAGCCATGTTTTATATCTATGAACAGGTGTTTCTAAGCATTTTCTTTGTGTAAGTAAGTAAGTATGGGTGGCATATCGAACAATAAGCCCTTGTCAAATCCTTCGACACCTCTCCAACCTTCCTTTTCTTTCTTGTCCCTCTCTCTCTTTATTACTCTTTTCTTTCCTATATCTTCTTCTAAAACAGTACAATGATACATAACACCTAATATCCTGGTTTCAGCATGTGAAAATAGTCAAACTGTGTTTTTTTTCGTTTTTTTTTTGTATTTGTTTGCTTCTCAACTACGCATACAATATTATTCTATGTATCTTGTTTCAAACTTATAAAGAAAATAATTGTTTTTCTGCATTGGTACCCAAAGCGATGCATAATATAAGAATGTTCAAAAAATGTCAAGACAAACAAAAAAATTTGTGTGAAAATTAAGAATGTGAGACTGAAATATGATGTGTTATGTTTAATTTACTGTTGAAAAAATTCAAAAAAATAAAAAAAATAAAAAATAAAAAATAAAATAAAAAAAAAGAATGGGTGGCATAGGTTTATATAGCACAATTAAGTGTTTATGTGTAACGTTTCGATGACTAGTATAATATTTATTGTTTATGTGTGACGTTTCGATGACTAGTATGGTATTTATTCTGTGACCTTCATCAAATGACCAGTGAAGTGCATATACACAAAGGTATGAAATGTGTATGAGGTGATCAGTATATGCAAAGCTTTGTTTAATACCTGGGCATAGATGTAGTATGAGCTCTCTCGTCTAGCTGTAACCTTTATCGTCTAGCTGTAACCTTTATCGTCTAGCTGTAACCTTTATCGTCTAGCTGTAACCTTTATCGTCTAGCTGTAACCTTTATCGTCTAGCTGTAACCTTTATCGTCTAGCTGTAACCTTTATCGTCTAGCTGTAACCTTTATCGTCTAGCTGTAACCTTTATCGTCTAGCTGTAACCTTTATCGTCTAGCTGTAACCTTTATCGTCTAGCTGTAACCTTTATCGTCTAGCTGTAACCTTTATCGTCTAGCTGTAACCTTTATCGTCTAGCTGTAACCTTTATCGTCTAGCTGTAACCTTTATCGTCTAGCTGTAACCTTTATCGTAAGGTGCTATATATCTTTACGATAACATGTTACCTGCAGATCTCGTGTAACTATGTATAACCTGTGAAACAAAGTGTATTGTGTATGAACTATAATCAGAGTGTCAGTCTCTGTACAACACTAGTTTGTCTGACATACTGACCTACTAACGTTGTCATGTGAATTATATGAAAATTGGTATGCTTGACCAGTACCTCTTGTTCAGTGATTTATTTTTGGTTTTGAATTATTTTATAGCAGTTATACCCCTTTTTATGCCCGTGCCATAAAATTGGGGGGG
>NW_018408834.1:690403-700852 GCF_002113885.1 Mizuhopecten yessoensis
GGGGGCATATAATGTTGCCCATGTCCGTTCCATCCCGATTCAATGTAAACACTTAGCAACTTCATTCTTTTACTGATTTTCATCAAACTTCATACAAAGGTCAAACAAGTATGAGTATACCTCAGACATCTTTTTGTGTTTCAGGGTTCCAAGGTCAAGGTCACAGTTTCTATATATAGAAATCATCAATCGATTCAGTGTCTAGCTATTGAAAGTTTATACACAGAATACCTGGGACATCGTATTTGTGTTTTAGGGTTCCAAGGGCAAGGCAAACATATTCCAGGGAATCAAGATCAAAGTGGTGATAACTATTTATAGAACATCAAACACTGAAAATAATGTCATATGGGGGGGGGGGGGTCTTGCAGACATTTTCTAGTTTATTTCTATTTCTGAAATTTGTCCAAAGAACTGCTTCTTCTCTTATCTTTACTAAAACTGGTACACATGATCAGCACCTTTAGTAGTTGTCTAATGATAATGTTACATGTCTAGTTGTGAGAGCAGGGAGTTTTAGTTAGCCTGACTGGCTTACATTTCTAGTTGTGAGAGCAGGGAGTTTTAGTCAGTCTGACTGGCTTACATTTCTAGTTGTGAGAGCAGGGAGTTTTAGTTAGCCTGACTGGCTTACATTTCTAGTTGATAATTACAAAGTTCAATACTGCATTGTTAAGGCTGTTCTAAACTTGAAGATAATCAGGAAATTAAATAACTTTTGTTTTTGTTGGTGCTTCATAAGCTAATTCTGTGTTTAGGACTCCAGTTCAATGAGGACTTTGTAAGCCCATTGAGATTGACAGGAACAGTAATTTAACACATCCTGTATAATAGTACCATTTGTAATAACTGTCAATTTTTTTTTAATTTAGATCTTGAAATTCTAGATCTATTAGTATTTATTAGTAGATAGGTTTAAAGATCCATATAATACATTCTGAAGACTGACATTTCATAGACTTCATGTGTTCAAAATACATATAATGTCATATTTGGTATAACTGAAGACTATCTGCCTAGCTGTTCATATAAGTTGGTCCCTACTACAAAATTATGGAGATGAAGCTAGAGGGTAGGGGATGGGAGTGTAAGGGGATACATGTACACTGTATACTGTTATGTCTATATGTCTGTAGAGGGTAGGGGATGGGAGTGTAAGTGGATACCTGTACACTGTATACTGTTATGTCTATCTGTCCGTAGAGGGTAGGGGATGGGAGTGTAAGGGGATACCTGTACACTGTATACTGTTATGGCTATCTGTCTGTAGAGGGTGTGGGATGGGAGAGTAAGGGGAAACATGTACACTGTATACTGTTATGTCTATATGTCTGTAGAGGGCAGGGGATGGGGGTGTAAGTGGATACCTGTACACTGTATACTGTTATGGCTATCTGTCTGTAGAGGGTGTGGGATGGGAGTGTAAGGGGATACATGTACACTGTATATACTGTTTTGTCTATCTGTCTGTAGAGGGTAGGGGATGGGAGTGTAAGGGGATACATGTACACTGTATACTGTTATGTCTATCTGTCTGTAGAGGGTGTGGGATGGGAGTGTAAGGGGATACCTGTACACTTTATACTGTTATGACTATCTGTCCGTAGAGGGTAGGAGATGGGAGTGTAAGGGGATACCTGTACACTGTATACTGTTATGTCTATCTGTCTGTCGAGGGTAGGGGATGGGAGTGTAAGTGGATACCTGTACACTGTATACTGTTATGGCTATCTGTCTGTAGAGGGTAGGGGATGGGAGTGAAGGGGATACCTGTACACTGTATACTGTTATGTCTATCTGTCTGTAGAGGTTAGGGGATGGGAGTGTAAGGGGATACATGTACACTGTATATACTGTTTTGTCTATCTGTCTGTAGAGGGTAGGGGATGGGAGTGTAAGGGGATACATGTACACTGTATACTGTTATGTCTATCTGTCCGTAGAGGGAAGGGGATGGGAGTGTAAGGGGATACCTGTACACTGTATACTGTTATGTCTATCTGACTGTAGAGGGTAGGGGATGGGAGTGTAAGGGGATACCTGTACACTGTATACTGTTATGTCTATCTGTCTGTAGAGGTTAGGGGATGGGAGTGTAAGGGGATACATGTACACTGATTTTACTGAAACTGTGAGCAAATCATATTTAGTTTTTACATGAACCTGAAATGTAATTTCCATTTATATTAAGAGAGCTATGGCCCTTTATTGTCATTTTAACCACTGCTTTGGGTGCATTTTTCAAATGTTCAAATATATCACTTAGTCTCCGTGTTGACTGACCTGATATGTAAGCAAGTTTATAATTGGAATTAAAAAAAAATATCCTGTATTCCTTCTGGTCGTGTGTTTCATCACAGATAACAAGAATTTATATAAACATTGGCAGACATTTGCTGCACCAGCTAAGGTGAAAACAAATGTTCCAGAAGAAACAAATTGACGTTGATTTATTGGAATACGGTTCTTAAACTTTTGTTCATTATAAACACATGTTGTCTGCACAACCTCTGCGAAAATGCAAGTGAAAAAAAAATATACAACAAATTTATAGATACAGAAATAACTCCAATTTCAAAATGTGAAACATTAGTTTTTACATTGCTTTCAAATTCTTTCCAATTCAAACAGTAGTTTGAATTCAATACTTTTCCTAACTGTAGCCTGAATTCATTGGTGGAAGGAACCAATATATAATGAGCATAGTGGTTACCATGGAGACAAAAATGTTAACAACCTGAAATCAAATTAGATCTCTGAATGAAAAAGAAGAATCACTCAATTTAATTCTAAGCTCATATAAGACCTTTTCTTACTTTTTTGAACTCTAAATTTTTTGTTTCATTTTTTTTGTCTTTAACACTCAAACTTTGAGACCAATTTTGTTCTTTCTACAGATGGCAGGGGTTCAGGACGTGGGGTTAATGGCAGATAAGATAACACAGCGTTATATCTGCCAAGTTGTTATCAGGGTTTTTTGCAAGTGTTAGAGGTATATTTTCTATCTTGGCATCACTGATAGATGTATAAAATGCAGCAACAGCTTCCCCTGATATATCTCTACATTTCTGGAATGTGTCGGACTTAATTGGATTTCATGTTGAATAAAATTGATGTATTTATGAACGCTCCTTATCCAACACTTTTGGAGCTGTTTCAGGTTATAATAGTATTCTGATCCTCCTGAAGAGTGCACGGCTGTTCTGTGGCCTAGAAACCATCATTCTCCTGAAGGTGCAATTTTAGACAAATACGCGTACAGGTCAGAGTGCTATTCAGCCCTGTCAGTTACAGAATTGAGAGTTTTCTGTCCTGCTATCGACACAATCTGAAATGATTCGCGTGAGATTGCGATCACTGAGATGGCGTCTATTTCCTGGCCACAGGGGACATTAAGATCGGTAGTGTACTTGGCTTGGCGAACCATCCTCCTTCTTCATCTTCAGGTTACACTGTGTCACCTTTGGAGCAAGCTTTTATACGAGCTTTTAAAGGTTTTAGAACCAAAGTAAACGTGCCGTCTTGTACAGTTTTGCCAGCAGTAGTGATGGTTAACTAAATGTCTTGACTAAAGTACATGCTATATTTGTTTTTTTTCTATTGTCTGTTTCGTGTTTTAAATCTGTACATGAAGAGTAATTGGTAGCATGTGTCTGGTGTACGAATCCGCAACAGTATCATACGAAGAACAAACACGCAAAGACAGACAGACAGAAAGATAGAGAGACAGAAAGAGAGAGACAGAAAGAGAGAGAGACAGAAAGAGAGAGAGACAGAAAGATAGAGATACAGAAAGATAGAGAGACAGAAAGATAGAGATACAGAAAGATAGAGAGACAGAAAGATAGAGAGACAGAAAGAGAGAGAGACAGAAAGATGGAGATACAGAAAGAGAGAGAGACAGAAAGATAGAGATACAGAAAGATAGAGAGACAGAAAGATAGAGATACAGAAAGATAGAGATACAGAAAGAGAGAGAGACACACAAAGATAGAGAGACAAAAATATAGAGAGACAGAAAGAGAGATATGTGAGCACTTTTATGTGAGATGGGAGTGGTTTGAAGTTTCCCCTGCCTTTTGTTTCCCCAAGCCGTTCAGACCTCAGAATCATTGATCATGTTCCAGATAAGATTAATCTTTAGATCAAAAAGAGGTCAATGATAATAAATATTCAACAGCAATGTTTATCAGTTGAATAGAATTTCAGTGTCTTCATGGCATTTCTGCACATAACATTTCTGAACTGAATTGGAAACAGGAATAACATCAATTTTCTTCGTTTCTCAGTAAAACCTATATAGAATGTCTGGAGTTTATTTTGCAACCTTGCTCTCCCCAAACCTATTTCTTTGTCCCCTTCTGAACAATTCCTTTATATGTTTCCCTCAATACATCTCAACAATCTCCTCCATGTTACAACTAAGATAGGTTTGACAAATGATGGCAGTATAACAAGGTTTTATTGCACAATAAAGTCTGTCTTACCAACTTACTTCTCCTCCTAAAATTTCCGATTGCATTAATTCAATTTACATGCGAGTTTGTGAATTAGGACCCCGTTGAAGGTCTGATTTAGACAGGTTTCTATATCATATAGTATACAGTTAAGACAGGTAGGAAATTAAATATAAATAATGTTAAAGTTAGTGTGATGGTATTGATCACTTTGAGTCAATTGGCCACAACGGAGACATCAGAGTTGAGGGGATGATATCACTGCTCAACATTTGTGGGTCAAAATTTGAATTCTGATGGTTTTGTGGCTCTGATGGGATGGGAGGCCAAGATTTATGTTTTGATTGACTTGTTTTTGCGGCTTATCTTTAACAAAGCAAAATGATCAATTGTCTCCAGGAATAGCATGTTTATAAATTAACTTAGGGATGGTATGATTCACTTCCCCAGGCCAGAGGGTTCTACAGCTACAAATCGTGATGCTGTTCTTCAAAATCTAAAAAAACTTTCTTGTTTCATAAGATTTGTCCATCAGTGTGTTGTCAATATGTTGCAGGTCTCCTACGTCAGGATGACAGTGGTTCGTTTAGTCAGCATGGCGACCAGTTCTATTTGTCAACATGGTGACAGGTTCTATTTGTCAACATGGTGACAGGTTCTATTTGTCAACATGGTGACAGGTTCTATTTGTCAGCATGGTGACAGGCTCTATTTGTCAGCATGGTGACAGGTTCTATTTGTCAGCATGGTGACAGGCTCTATTTGTCAGCATGGTGACAGGTTCTATTTGTCAACATGGTGACAGATTCTTTTTGTCAGCATGGTGACAGGTTCTATTTGTCAGCAAAGTGACAGGCTCTATTTGTCAACATGGTGACAGGTTCTATTTGTCAACATGGTGACAGGTTCTATTTGTCAACATGGTGACAGGTTCTTTTTGTCAGCATGGTGACAGGTTCTATTTGTCAGCATGGTGACAGGCTCTATTTGTCAGCATGGTGACAGGTTCTATTTGTCAGCATGGTGACAGGCTCTATTTGTCAGCATGGTGACAGGTTCTATTTGTCAGCATGGTGACAGGTTCTATATGTCAGCAAAGTGACAGGTTCTATTTGTCAGCATGGTGACAGGCTCTATTTGTCAACATGGTGACAGGTTCTATTTGTCAAGATGGTGACAGGTTCTATGTGTCAACATGATGACAGATTCTATTTGTCAACATGGTGACAGGTTCTTTTTGTCAGCATGGTGACAGGTTCTATTTGTCAGCATGGTGACAGGCTCTATTTGTCAACATGGTGACAGGTTCTATTTGTCAACATGGTACTTCGGTTTCCTCCCACAGTAAGACCCCCATGTGCGCTAACGTCATGGCCAACAAGAGTGATTGGTATAAGCTGAAATAACTTGTTTCATAACTGTTATAAAATAAGTAAAGTTTACACAGATAAGTGTCAATATATCAACATTAACACAGATCATATATAGCAGATGAGCAGTGGTCTTATGTTGTCATCACGTTGACTGAACCTATAAATTGTCAACATTTATGTTGTTCTTATGCATCATGTGTAGACTTTTCCTTTACCCTAAAATCTAATTAGAAAATAGCCCTTGAAAATATCTAAATATCTTGTCTGGTTTTGAAAATAAACCAAGTACTCTGAAGGACTTCCCACCCTTTGTAATACACATGTTTTTCTTGTCGTCATTTCCGTATTGCGTATCGGGCATTTCATTACCATAGTGTAAATTATAGTAACACCTGGTAAACAATAGTACACATGTGTGACGATGATATGTCAACACCCGATATCTAGACTTCATTGGGAAATGTGTAATCACACGTACTTCAGAAATAAAGCTGATAATACAAAGACATTAATAAACCCCAGGGAAGACAGTGACATAAGATCAGATGACTTCAAGAAGGTCGTATATGAGGTGCATGGAATGCAGACTGATTTGTTTTGTTTACCGACCTCACCTGTACATATCACATGCTAACATTGCATGTGCGTGCACATGAAAAAGGCATACCATGCGATTTTGGTATGAAACCATGTGTCCTTCTAGCTTGTATATAGTAACTTTTATCCTTACAATTTCAATAAAAAATGCTTTGTTTAACATGTTGTAGATATTTTATGATAAATAAAATATTTGTAGGGTTGATTAGCAATTTCCCCAAAAAATCACCTGTTTATCAGAATGCTTAGATTTCCATAAAATCATCTTTACATAGTGACATAACCATTATGTGAAACTTTCATTGAATTCTGCTGGCTAATTGCGAAAGAGTGGAGCCTCCTTAATAAAAACAGATCAGCAGCTTTTTACTGAGAATTTAGGATTGTCCACTTGTGGGCTGCTTCCATACATTGACACAATAGCTGGTCCTATATATCAATATGTGATACATCCACGTATGGGCAGGTCTGATAATGTCAACGTTGATTCTAGTCAGTGTTTGTCAGCCTGACTGTAACATATATGACAACATGCAGGCTGGTCTTTCATATTTTATAAGGGATTTTACATCTTAATTCAACACAAGGGTATAGTCTCTATCAACAGATTTGTCTGACTGAAAAACATGCATTTTGTGTGCATGGTTCTTTAAATTTTCATGACCTTGTACACTAACGAAAGAATTGTATCTTGATATCCACATGACCTTTAATTATCCTTTGTCTATCCACAGCTATATGACAAGATCAACACACAAACAATCAGTCCTGTGCGACCCCCGCCCTCAGACGCTGTAGACAAAACCAAAGAGGTAAGTCTTGTCAAAACATCCATCAGTTCTATGGTTATGATCGCTGTTTGTCAACGTCGTGATGTCATTTAATACAAGCTGTCATTTGTCAACATACTAGTACCATTGACAGTCAACACACTAGTAGTATTGACAGTCAACATACTAGTACCATTGACAGTCAACATACTAGTACCATGGACAGTCAACATACTAGTACCATTAACAGTCACCAACCTAGTACCTTTGACAGTCAACAACTTAGTACCATTGACAGTCAACATACTAGTACCATTGACAGTCAACAACTTAGTACTATTGACAGTCAACATACTAGTACTATTGACAGTCAACATCCTAGTACCATTGACAGTCAACAACTTAGTACCATTGTACACAGTGCATGTTAATTCATTGACAGTCAACATACTAATACAATTGACAGTCAACATACTAGTACTATTGACAGTCAACAACCTAGTACCATTGACAGTCAACAACTTAGTACCATTGACAGTCAACAAACTAGTACCATTGACAGTCAACAACTTAGTACTATTGACAGTCAACAACCTAGTACCATTGACAGTCAACATACTAGTTCCATTGACAGTCAACATACTAGAACCATTGACAGTCAACACACTAGTACTATTGACAGTCAACATACTAGTACTATTGACAGTCAACATACTAGTACCATTGACAGTTAGTATACTAGTACCATTGACAGTTACCATACTAGTACCATTGACAATCAACATCCTAGTACCTTTGGCAGTCAACATACTAGTACCGTTAGCAGTCAACACACCAGTTCCATTGACAGACAACATACTAGTAGCATTGACAGCTAGTCAACATCCTAGTACCATTGACAGTCAGTATACTAGAACCGTTGACAGTCAACACACCAGTACCATTGACAGTCAACATACTAGAACCATTGACAGTCAACATACTAGTACCATTGACAGTCAGCATACCAGTACCATTGACATTCAACATTCTAGTACTATTGACAGTCAACAACTTAGTACCATTGACAGTCAACATACTAGTACCATTGACAGTCAACAACTTAGTACTATTGACAGTCCGTATACTAGTACCATTGACAATCAACAACCTTGTACCATTGACAGTCAACATCTGTAAATTGATTTCCATTGAAAAGTACATTTGTTAATCAATAAACAATCTTACACATTGTTTTGCTTTCATTGCAAATCTTATAATGTCCAATCATAAAATAAGGAGCCAGCCAATTAGGTTGGGAAGCCATTAGCTCCTGTACAGACAACTGTCCATTTTATAATTCATTCATTCCTCCTTCAGAATTACATATTGTTCTTTCTTTCATTCTTGCCTATGTAACAGAAAAAAGGACCTCAAGGGTATTGGCTTGGCTAGATTTTAGTGTGCGGTACACAGTGCATGTTAATTGTCATAATGATAGTTGAATCATGCAGCTTTTCCAGTGAAGGGGAACGCCATTATGGCGAGATTGTTCAATCTGAAAATCTTGCTTTCCAGATGCTTAGAGACAAATCCCCAAAATTACTATATGCTGCATTAATCTGAGATCAATGTTGCTGTTGTGTTTTTGGACGTTTGGGAACTTAATTACGTAGCAAAACTAATGGTGTTCAATTGGTCACATGATGTTGATCATCTGATAAAGGGAAATCAGGGTAAAGTTTGATTGGCCAATCAAAGCTTATACAGTATAGTAAAACCTTGTTATACCGCCACCCTATGTCCTCTGCGATTTTGTCATTATAACGAGTTTGGCAGTATATCAGGTTTACAGTTTTAAACCCAAGTGCTCACACACCAACTGAACTTATACTTGAAAAAAAAAATTGCTTCAGAATACGTTTTTTTTTCAGAATTGTAATTTAATGTATCAATTTATTTAGCGTGCAAAACATAGCTGATTACCTGGTCAGTTGGCAGTCACATGTAACAAAACAATGTACACGCGTACCTAACATTCCTGTCATCAGGATATACAAGTACTCGACTCAAATTGGCTGTATTAAACGAGGTCAAAATAGGGTGATTTAACCATTTGTTTTTGAGAATATGATGGCGGTTGGTGGTATGTTGCTTTGGTATTAAAACGGAAACATCAACGTTGGGGGAATCATCTGAGTAAACAGGTGGCATTACAAAGGGATTTTACTGTACATACAGTAATCATGGTAAAGTCTGATTAGCCAATCAAAGCTTACATATACAGTAGTCATGGTAAAGTCTGATCAGCTAATCAAAGCTTACATATACAGTAGTCACAGTAAAGTCTGATCAGCCAATCAATGCTTACATATACAGTAGTCATGGTAAAGTCTGATCAGCCAATCAATGCTTACATATACAGTAGTCACAGTAAAGTCTGATTAGCCAATCAAAGCTTACATTTACATTAGTTATAACAAAAGTTTTGTTGATTGACGATGTATGATGAGTGTTTGTGGTGTTTTGTTTACTTCCAGGTAACTGCAGTGTTAGCACAGTGTCCTGAACAATATGCAAGTCTTAGTAAAGAGCTTAGTCAGATCATCTCCAAGCCTCACATTATGGTAAGTCAATTACTCTCTTCAAGGTAACATATGTGAGTGAGGTTAAAGGTCACTAGAGTATGTGTGACCACAAGTTACTCAAGTGTGAGGTTAAAAGTCACTAAAGTATGTGTGACTACATGTTACTCAAGTGTGAGGTTAAATGTCACTAGAGTGTGTATGACCACAAGTTACTCAAGTGTGGGGTTAAAGGTCACTAAAGTATGTGTGACTACAAGTTACTCAAGTGTGAGGTTAAAGTTCACAAGAATCTGGGAGATCATAAACTATGCAAGTGTGTGAACTTAAATGTCACAAGATTGTGAGATCACACGTGTGTGAGGTTATAAGTCATAAAACTGTTTGAGGTCAAATGTTATTATAAGTAAATGCATGGCCACTAGTATGGTACATTGTATATTGTATGACAGTTTGTACCCAAGACGCGTGTTGTCAGCTGACTCCCTAGTTTTTCCAAAATGCAAAGCATAGACTGATGTTTCCTGTGATGATTTTGTACTGGTACTTAATGGTTTTAGTTTCCTTTAATGATTTTGTACTGGTACTTAATTGTTTTAGTTTCCTGTAATGATTTTGTACTGGTATTTAATGGTTTTAGTTTCCTGTGATGATTTTGTACTGGTACTTAATTGTTTTAGTTTCCTGT
>NW_018408834.1:701984-777808 GCF_002113885.1 Mizuhopecten yessoensis
ATGATTTTGTACTGGTACTTAATGGTTTTAGTTTCCGGTAATGATTTTGTACTGGTACTTCATTGTTTTAGTTTCCTGTGATGATTTTGTACTGGTACTTAATGGTTTTAGTTTCCTGTAATGATTTTGTACTGGTACTTAATTGTTTTCAATTAATTTTGTCTTGCTTCGTTTACAAACAAAATGCAGGAAAATATCTACGCTTAGACAAAAAAAAACTTGAAGAAATGAAGATCTACAGTCTGATGGGAAAATACAATTTGTTTGAAAAGAATTCTGAAGCAAATAATAGATATTATGCCAAAAATATTTTTTCGAAAAAAAAATCGGTCAGCAGTATTGCTGTTTTTTAACAAACAAAAAAATCCTGGTGACCTGACATGTATCAGTTCTGGGACAGACCATGATGTAATGAATATATCACTGTGTATTGTTTAGCAGTCTAGTCACTGCCCATGTTTGGCAGTCTTCAATATCAATCTATATCACTATTGTTTATGTGTGTCTGTGGCAACTTACCAATAAACGATGATAATAGCAGATAAACATATCAGTGTTTGAGCACACGGAGGAATTCTCTTCACATCAGTAATTAAAGCGGTAAAGGTTAGGCTATAACATTAGTTAGGTTGATGACTACGGCAGATATTGAAGGCGTTGACTGTTTATCTGACTGCTACACACCCGTGTCATGCTAAAATTAAATGCCTTTCCTTTGTCTTCCAGTATTTTTTGTCCTCGTGTAACAGGTGATTGTGTGGTGATCTGGACAACAATAATCTATTTTATTTGTATTGTTTATAAAACCAGTTACAACACGCAGTAATTACATTTCAATAAATTTTATTGACAAAGTTGATACAAGTCAATTGGATGGAATAACAGGCAAAGCCTAAATAAATTCTCTCCAGCAGTGGCTAAATTAACAGATTCTATTATTTTTATTTGATTTAATTAATACATCAATTTTGAAATGAAAATTATGAAAAAATAAAAAAATATTAAAGGGATGTAACTCCTTCTTAATTACATAACTGAAATACAAATACATTCACACTTCTCACATCACACACAAAACACTTCCACAGGTATTATTTTTTTTATAACATTTTACAATTGTATATAAGCTATATAGCTATCAAATCACACAGATATTGGCAGACATTGACCAAAAGTCCATGTGCAAATATATATGCACAGGTCACGGTCGCCAAAACTGTTAAGTTATTATAGTTTAATATGAAAACAGATAGCTAGTCTATGTGTAATTCAATGTATAAGATGGAAACTGTAAAACAAGACAGATTGAACAAATCTTACAACAAACAAACATGCTCAACTTAAAACTCCTATGTCTGTAGAAGAATACCATTTATAGAAAAGTAGGTAAAGTTACTTATTTGTGGAGTATAATTGAAATAGGAATAGTAAAGTATAAAAGTATAAAGTATAAGGTCATGGCTGGTTAGATAGTATAGAGATTAAAACGCCTCAATTTACCAATAAATAACTGTACATCATTAAGTAACTGTCTGTTTGTTAGTCCACCACAATCAGGACAGCCTTGTAGAAAAATGTTTGTATCAATATGGTTATGATTTCCATAGTTATCAACAGAAGTAAATAAAGTAAGTCTGAGATCATTATACAATGGACATTCAAGAAAATAATGGAAAACTGTTTCATATTCAAAAGAGCAAGCACAAGAGGGACAGTCAGTTAAATGGTCATTGAATAAATCAAAATTTAAATTGCTACAGAAGTTTCTAAGTTGACAAAGAATAATATTGGCCCGTCTATCACCTTCAGTTTTAAAAATTAAGGTTGATTCATTATCGATAATAATATCTTTATTCAGTTTGTGTTTAAAGGTTGCAAGAGTTGGGGAATTTAAGAGATCATTATCAGTAGTGTTATTTGTGTGGCACATGAGAGGGAGGAAACTGTCAAAATAATTGTTAGTTCTGCATATTGGTGGATTAAACAGTCTTAATATTAATGGTGTGACAGCTGTCTCTCTTGTATTGGCTCAATGAAGAGTCCTTGAAGTTATGATTTGTTCTTCAATAACAGGTGTAACTGCCTAACGTTATACTTACTTTCATTTTACATACAGATTGTTTGTTGAACTCAACATTAACCCTTTCACCACTGTAGACCATAATGGACCCCTCCATTTCAATGCATGATATCGCTGATAGAGTCTACTAAAGTTACATAGGGATGAAAGGGTTAAGACAGTATTTATACAATTGTATACATTGTTTAACTGTCTAATGATGTCCCCTTTCTCCTCTATCAACACTATTAAACACTGTGAATGTCACTGCTCACCGATGCTGGATTATTTTGCCAGACCCCCGGTTTAATTCCCAGCGGAGACATTAGATAGAGCTCGGTACTCTTCCCTCCCTGATCAAGTGCCTAGGTAATGTTATCTTTCCTCAAAGTGTATTAGGAGTCCAGTTAGATCAATAACACCTCATCAGGAGCTAATTCCTTCAGAACTCCCTGGATGATGGAATGTTCCAATTCCATGTAGTACACAATAGAAGTAAAGGAATGTATATATTCATTTTACTCCGTCACTTTTGACTTACTGGCACTTGCTCCGGCACTGTGATGTGGCGTTTGTGTAGGAAGGGGCATAACTCCTGTAATATTGTTACAGATGTTTTCTTGTCACATAAAAAAGACAACATTAAGATAATAGGATTGTGTCACCATTTCTCAGTAGAATTTCTTCAAATTTTGTAGTTATATTGCTTTGAAGTAAAGAAAATTTTCTGCCACAAAAAAATTGTTTGCAAAAATAAACAAATTTAATTAATGTTGAAATTGTGTAAAATAAATTATCTATGAACGATTAAAAATTGACATTTTATAATAAAATCATATACACATAGTAATTGCATGTAAGAGTTATCTGTCTTGAAAAACTTCACAGTAGTGAAAAAGGTAGCGGGTTTCCTGAAGTACAGACAAATGGACACATGTGACTCATTGATGAAAAACAACTGCATTAATGCCTGGATTGCTTTGAAATACTTTAATAGTGTTAATATAGTAAACGAAACCCAAACCTATCACTATGTTTCTACAGCTAAAGGGTCTACCCTAGATAACCAAGGTAATATCTACAGCTATAGAGTCTACCCTAGATAACCCAGGTAATATCGACAGCTATAGGGTCTACCCTAGATAACCCAGGTAATATCTACAGCTATAGAGCCTATCCTAGATAACCCAGGTAATATCTACAGCTATAGGGTCTACCCTAGATAACCCAGGTAATATATACAGCTATAGGTTCTACCCTGGATAACCCAGGTAATATCTACAGCTATAGGGTATACCCTGGATAACACAGGTAATATCTACAGCTATAGGGTCTACCCTAGATAAACCAGGTAATATCTACAGCTATAGGGTATTCCCTGGATAACCCAGGTAATATCTACAGCTATATGGTATACCCTGGATAACCCAGGTAATATATACAGCTATAGGTTCTACCCTGGATAACCCAGGTAGTATCTACAGCTATAGGGTATACCCTGGATAAACCAGGTAATATCTACAGCTATAGGGTATACCCTAGATAACCCAGGTAATATCTACAGCTATAGGGTCTACCCTAGATAACCCAGGTAATATCTAGAGCTATAGGGTCTACCCTGGATAACTCAGGTAATTAATCTACAGCTATGGGGTCTACCCTAGATAACCAAGGTAATATCTACAGCTATAGGTTTTACCCTGGATAACCCAGGTAATATCTACAGCTATAGGGTCTACCCTGGATAACCCAGGTAATATCTACAGCTATAGGTTCTACCCTAGATAACCCAGGTAATATCTACAGCTATAGGTTCTACCCTTGATAACCCAGATAATATATACAGCTATAGGGTCTACCCTGGATAACCCAGGTAATATCTAGAGCTGGTTAGGTATAACACATTACTGAGTTATAGTAATCTGACAGCAGACAAATAACCAGAGCTGTAGAGGTTACAGTTGGAAAGAAAATAGAAGATAAAACAGGAAAATAGAAGATAAATCGAGAAAATAGAAGAAATTCCATCTGTTACATTGGAGACGGCAGAAAGTTGTTCACTGTCCAGTGTCCCTAATTTAGAAGGCATAGCAGAAAACCCTAGAGTTATATACATCACCAAGCTTTTTCTATACAAAGACATGACCGCCATCTGATCCAGTTCCTTCGACACATTTCAAGCATAAATCTAGTTGTTTTGTGGTCACTACCATTCATTTGTACTGGTCGTGAACTCTGTACTGAACACAGAACCTGATAGAAATATCAATAAACCTGATACATTAAGTGTCTGGCCCCAGTGAGAAGTTTGATGGAGAGGATAGCAAACCTAACCAGAAAGTGAAGTATTCCCTGTTCGACTCTCAGTACTGATTTATTAACTGATGCTTCAGTGGTTCTATTCGTAAAAACTATTATTCTATTTCATGGCAGTTTTAAAACAATCTAAAGCAATCAAAATAAAAGTATAGAATACATCCCAATATGTTTTCAAAGACCATTCGGCAGTGATCAGCTATCTTTATGGGAATGATAACAAATAACCCCCACAACAACAGGCTGTTTGTCTGTCCAGACACAATGGATCTGATATCTCCACAATAACCAGAGTCTGTCTGTCTGTCCAAAGCCATGAAACTAATATCCCCACAATTACAAGAGTCTATCTGTCTGTGCACAGACAGTGAAACTAATATCCCAACAATAACCAGAGTCTGTCTGTCTGTCTGTCCACAGACAATAATACAGGTATTCCCACAGTAACAAGTGTCTATCTGTCTGTCCAAAAAGAATAAAATAGGTATCCCCACAGTAACAAGTGTCTATCTGTCTGTCCCTCCGTCTGTCAGTAATACAAATGTCCCCACAGTAACAAGTGTATATCTGTCTGTCCGTCCGTCTGTCAGTAATACAAATGTCCCCACAGTAAAGAGAGCCTGTCTATCTGTCTGTCCATAGGCAATTATACAGATATCCCCACAGTAAAAAGTGTCTATCTGTCTGTCCATAGACAATAATACAGATATCACCACAGTAACAAGTGTCTATCTATCTGTCCATAGAGAATGATACAGACATCCCCACAGTAACAAGTGTCTATCTGTCTGTACATAGAGAATGATACAGATATCCCCACAGTAAAAAGTGTCTATCTGTCTGTCCATGGAGAATGATTCAGATATCCCCACAGTAACAAATGTGTAATACAAATGTCCCCACAGTAAAGAGAGCCTGTCTATCTATCTGTCCATAGAGAATGATACAGATATCCCCACAGTAACAAGTGTATATCTGTCAACAGACATGAATTTAATATCCCCACAATTACAATTATGTCTGTATGTCCGTCCGTCCGTCAGTAATACAAATGTCCCCACAGTAACAAGTGTCTATCTGTCTGTCCCTCCGTCCGTCAGTAATACAAATGTCCCCACAGTAACAAGTGTATATCTGTCTGTCTGTCCGTCTGTCAGTAATACAAATGTCCCCACAGTAAAGAGAGCCTGTCTGTCTGTCTGTCCATAGACAATAATACAGATATCCCCACAGAAACAAGTGTCTATCTGTCTGTCCCTCCGTCCATCAGTAATACAAATGTCCCCACAGTAACAAGTGTATATCTGTCTGTCCGTCCGTCCATAAGTAATACGAATGCCCCCACAGTAAAGAGAGCCTGTCTATCTGACTGTCCATAGAGAATGATACAGATATCCCCACAGTAACAAATGTCTATCTGTCTGTCCCTCCGTCCGTCAGTAATAAAAATGTCCCCACAGTAACAAGTGTCTATCTGACTGTCCCTAGACAATAATACAGATATCCCCACAGTAACAAATGTCTATCTGTCTGTCCCTCCGTCCATCAGTAATACAAATGTCCCCACAGTAAAGAGAGCCTGTCTATCTGACTGTCCATAGAGAATGATACAGATATCCCCCCAGTAACAAGTGTCTATCTGTCTGTTCATAGAGAATGATTCAGATATCCCCACAGTAACAAGTGTCTATCGGTCTGTCCATAGAGAATGATACAGATATCCCCGCAGTAACAAGTGTCTATCTGTCTGTTCATAGAGAATGATTCAGATATCCCCACAGTAACAAGTGTATATCCGTCTGTCTGTCCGTCTGTCAGTAATACAAATGTCCCCACAGTAAAGAGGGCCTGTCTGTCTGTCTGTCCATAGACAATAATACAGATATCCCCACAGTAACAAATGTCTATCTGTCTGTCCCTCCGTCCGTCTGTAATACAAATGTCCCCACAGTAACAAGTGTCTATCTGTCTGTCCGTCCGTCCATCAGTAATACGAATGCCCCCACAGTAAAGAGAGCCTGTCTATCTGTCTGTCCATAGAGAATGATACAGATACCCCCACAGTAACAAGTGTCTATCTGTCTGTCCCTCCGTCCGTCAGTAATACAAATGTTCCAACAGTAAAGAGAGACTGTCTATCTGTCTGTCCCTTAATATCCCCACAATTACAAGAGTCTATCTGTCTGTCCCTCCGTCCGTCAGTAATACAAATTCCCCTACAGTAAAGAGAGCCTGTCTTTCTGTCTGTCCATAGGGAATGATACAGATATCACCACAGATACAAGTGTCTATCTGTCTGTCCATCGACAATAATACAGATATCCCCACCGTAACAAGTGTCTATCTGTCTGTCCCTTAATATCCCCACAATTACAATTATGTCTGTCTGTCCATCCGTCCGTCAGTAATACAAATGTTCCAACAGTAAAGAGAGCCTGTCTATCTGTCTGTCCATAGAGAATGATACAGATATCCCCACAGTAACAAGTGTCTATCTGTCTGTCCATAGAGAATGATACAGATATCCCCACAGTAACAAGTGTCTATCTGTCTGTCCATAGAGAATGATACAGATATCCCCACAATAACAAGTGTCTATCTGTCTGTCCATGGAGAATGATTCAGATATCCCCACAGTAACAAGTGTCTATCTGTCTGTCCTTAGAGAATGATACAGATATCCCCACAGTAACAAGTGTATATCTGTCTGTCCGTCCGTCTGTCAGTAATACAAATGTCCCCACAGTAACAAGTGTCTATCTGTCTGTCCTTAGAGAATGATACAGATATCCCCACAGTAATAAGTGTCTATCTGTCTGTCCATAGAGAATGATTCAGATATCCCCACAGTAACAAGTGTCTATCTGTCTGTCCATAGAGAATGATACAGATATCCCCACAGTAACAAGTATCTATCTGTCTGTCCATAGAGAATGATACAAATGTCCCCACAGTAACAAGTGTCTATCTGTCTGTCCGTCCGTCTGTCAGTAATACAAATGTCCCCACAGTAACAAGTGTATATCTGTCTGTCCGTCCGTCTGTCAGTAACACAATTGTCCCCACAGTAACAAGTGTCTATCTGTCTGTCCATAGACAATAATACAGATATCCCCACAGTAACAAGTGTATATCTGTCTGTCTGTCAACAGACATGAAGTTATATCCCCACAATTACAATTATGTCTGTCTGTCTGTCCGTCCGTCCGTCAGTAATACAAATGTTCCCACAGTAAAGAGAGCCCGCTATCCACAGTAACAAGTGTCTATCTGTCTGTCCATAGAAAATAATACAGATATCCCCACAGTAACAAGTGTCTATCTGTCTGTCCGTCCGTCTGTCAGTAATACAAATGTCCCCACAGTAACAAGTGTATATCTGTCTGTCCGTCCGTCTGTCAGTAACACAATTGTCCCCACAGTAACAAGTGTCTATCTGTCTGTCCCTCCGTCCGTCAGTAATACAAATGTCCCCACAGTAAAGAGAGCCTGTCTATCTGTCTGTCCATATAGAATGATACAGATATCCCCACAGTAACAAGTGTCTATCTGTCTGTCCGTCCGTCTGTCAGTAATACAAATGTCCCCACAGTAACAAGTGTATATCTGTCTGTCCATAGACAATAATACAGATATCCCCACAGTAACAAGTGTATATCTGTCTGTCTGTCAACAGACATGAATTTAATATCCCCACAATTACAATTATGTCTGTCTGTCTGTCCGTCCGTCCGTCAGTAATACAAATGTTCCCACAGTAAAGAGAGCCCGCTATCTGTCTGTCCATAGAGAATAATACAGATATCCCCACAGTTACAAGTGTCTATCTGTCTATCCATCTGTCCACAGACAATAATTATACCAATACCCTCATCAACAGTTCACCTTATCTTAGACATGATTTTGTCTAGACCTGAAACAGATAGTTCTCACACTTGATGAGACGTGTTATTTAAGTCACCCCATATGATATCTTGTTTAAGAGATATCTTAGAATATATCGATAAATCTATATTATATCTTGTGCATGATATCCTATTTGCTAATAATTTTAAAGGTGGCTCATGCCAATATTTCTCTTTCAGCCTTCATGACATTTTGAAATAAAACATTTAGCTAACATGAATTAGGGAATGTGTAAGTGAAATCTGGATGGTAAAACTACCTGTAAACAGTGAAAATAGTGTCAATAGGTTGATTCTGTGATAGCTGTAATAATTGTTATCATGTTGTCTTTATGCTGTCTCGTGGTGGCATCGGCATGTCCAGATAACGGTGATTATAACGGTGTCCAGATAACGGTGTCCAGATGAGGGTGATTATAACGGTGTCCAGATAACTGTGATTATAACGGTGTCCAGATAACGGTGTCCAGATAACGGTGATTATAACGGTGTCCAGATAACTGTGTCCAGGTAACGGTGATTATAATGGTGTCCAGATAACTGTGTCCAGATAACGGTGATTATAACGGTGTCCAGATAACTGTGTCCAGATAACGGTGATTATAACGGTGTCCAGATAACGGTGTCCAGATAACGGTGTCCAGATAACGGTGATTATAAGGGTGTCCAGATAACGGTGATTATAACGGTGTCCAGATAACGGTGTCCAGATAACGGTGATTATATCGGTGTCCAGATAACGGTGTCCAGATAACGGTGTCCAGATAACGGTGATTATAACGGTGTCCAGATAACGGTGTCCAGATAACGGTGATTATATCGGTGTCCAGATAACGGTGTCCAGATAACGGTGTCCAGTTAACGGTGATTATATCGGTGTCCAGAAAAAGGTGTCCAGATAATGGTGTCCAGATAACGGTGTCCAGATAACGGTGATTATAACGGTGTCCAGATAACGGTGTCCAGATAACGGTGATTATAACGGTGTCCAGATAACGGTGTCCAGATAACGGTGTCCAGATAACGGTGATTATAACGGTGTCCAGATAACGGTGTCCAGATAACGGTGATTATAACGGTGTCCAGATAACGGTGTCCAGATAACGGTGTCCAGATAACGGTGATTATAACGGTGTCCAGATAACGGTGTCCAGATAACGGTGATTATAACGGTGTCCAGATAACGGTGTCCAGATAACGGTGTCCAGATAACGGTGATTATAACGGTGTCCAGATAACGGTGTCCAGATAACGGTGATTATAACGGTGTCCAGATAACGGTGTCCAGATAACGGTGTCCAGATAACGGTGATTATAACGGTGTCCAGATAACGGTGTCCAGATAACGGTGATTATAACGGTGTCCAGATAACGGTGTCCAGATAACGGTGTCCAGATAACGGTGATTATAACGGTGTCCAGATAACGGTGTCCAGATAACGGTGATTATAACGGTGTCCAGATAACGGTGTCCAGATAACGGTGTCCAGATAACGGTGATTATAACGGTGTCCAGATAACGGTGTCCAGATAACGGTGATTATAACGGTGTCCAGATAACGGTGTCCAGATAACGGTGTCCAGATAACGGTGATTATAACGGTGTCCAGATAACGGTGTCCAGATAACGGTGATTATAACGGTGTCCAGATAACGGTGTCCAGATAACGGTGTCCAGATAACGGTGATTATAACGGTGTCCAGATAACGGTGTCCAGATAACGGTGATTATAACGGTGTCCAGATAACGGTGTCCAGATAACGGTGTCCAGATAACGGTGATTATAACGGTGTCCAGATAACGGTGTCCAGATAACGGTGATTATAACGGTGTCCAGATAACGGTGTCCAGATAACGGTGTCCAGATAACGGTGATTATAACGGTGTCCAGATAACGGTGTCCAGATAACGGTGATTATAACGGTGTCCAGATAACGGTGTCCAGATAACGGTGTCCAGATAACGGTGATTATAACGGTGTCCAGATAACGGTGTCCAGATAACGGTGATTATAACGGTGTCCAGATAACGGTGTCCAGATAACGGTGTCCAGATAACGGTGATTATAACGGTGTCCAGATAACGGTGTCCAGATAACGGTGATTATAACGGTGTCCAGATAACGGTGTCCAGATAACGGTGTCCAGATAACGGTGATTATAACGGTGTCCAGATAACGGTGTCCAGATAACGGTGATTATAACGGTGTCCAGATAACGGTGTCCAGATAACGGTGTCCAGATAACGGTGATTATAACGGTGTCCAGATAACGGTGTCCAGATAACGGTGATTATAACGGTGTCCAGATAACGGTGTCCAGATAACGGTGTCCAGATAACGGTGATTATAACGGTGTCCAGATAACGGTGTCCAGATAACGGTGATTATAACGGTGTCCAGATAACGGTGTCCAGATAACGGTGTCCAGATAACGGTGATTATAACGGTGTCCAGATAACGGTGTCCAGATAACGGTGATTATAACGGTGTCCAGATAACGGTGTCCAGATAACGGTGTCCAGATAACGGTGATTATAACGGTGTCCAGATAACGGTGTCCAGATAACGGTGATTATAACGGTGTCCAGATAACGGTGTCCAGATAACGGTGTCCAGATAACGGTGATTATAACGGTGTCCAGATAACGGTGTCCAGATAACGGTGATTATAACGGTGTCCAGATAACGGTGTCCAGATAACGGTGTCCAGATAACGGTGATTATAACGGTGTCCAGATAACGGTGTCCAGATAACGGTGATTATAACGGTGTCCAGATAACGGTGTCCAGATAACGGTGTCCAGATAACGGTGATTATAACGGTGTCCAGATAACGGTGTCCAGATAACGGTGATTATAACGGTGTCCAGATAACGGTGTCCAGATAACGGTGTCCAGATAACGGTGATTATAACGGTGTCCAGATAACGGTGTCCAGATAACGGTGATTATAACGGTGTCCAGATAACGGTGTCCAGATAACGGTGTCCAGATAACGGTGATTATAACGGTGTCCAGATAACGGTGTCCAGATAACGGTGATTATAACGGTGTCCAGATAACGGTGTCCAGATAACGGTGTCCAGATAACGGTGATTATAACGGTGTCCAGATAACGGTGTCCAGATAACGGTGATTATAACGGTGTCCAGATAACGGTGTCCAGATAACGGTGTCCAGATAACGGTGATTATAACGGTGTCCAGATAACGGTGTCCAGATAACGGTGATTATAACGGTGTCCAGATAACGGTGTCCAGATAACGGTGTCCAGATAACGGTGATTATAACGGTGTCCAGATAACGGTGTCCAGATAACGGTGATTATAACGGTGTCCAGATAACGGTGTCCAGATAACGGTGTCCAGATAACGGTGATTATAACGGTGTCCAGATAACGGTGTCCAGATAACGGTGATTATAACGGTGTCCAGATAACGGTGTCCAGATAACGGTGTCCAGATAACGGTGATTATAACGGTGTCCAGATAACGGTGTCCAGATAACGGTGATTATAACGGTGTCCAGATAACGGTGTCCAGATAACGGTGTCCAGATAACGGTGATTATAACGGTGTCCAGATAACGGTGTCCAGATAACGGTGATTATAACGGTGTCCAGATAACGGTGTCCAGATAACGGTGTCCAGATAACGGTGATTATAACGGTGTCCAGATAACGGTGTCCAGATAACGGTGATTATAACGGTGTCCAGATAACGGTGTCCAGATAACGGTGTCCAGATAACGGTGATTATAACGGTGTCCAGATAACGGTGTCCAGATAACGGTGATTATAACGGTGTCCAGATAACGGTGTCCAGATAACGGTGTCCAGATAACGGTGATTATAACGGTGTCCAGATAACGGTGTCCAGATAACGGTGATTATAACGGTGTCCAGATAACGGTGTCCAGATAACGGTGTCCAGATAACGGTGATTATAACGGTGTCCAGATAACGGTGTCCAGATAACGGTGATTATAACGGTGTCCAGATAACGGTGTCCAGATAACGGTGTCCAGATAACGGTGATTATAACGGTGTCCAGATAACGGTGTCCAGATAACGGTGATTATAACGGTGTCCAGATAACGGTGTCCAGATAACGGTGTCCAGATAACGGTGATTATAACGGTGTCCAGATAACGGTGTCCAGATAACGGTGATTATAACGGTGTCCAGATAACGGTGTCCAGATAACGGTGATGATAACGGTGTCCAGATAACGGTGTCCAGATAACGGTGATTATAACGGTGTCCAGATAACGGTGTCCAGATAACGGTGATTATAACGGTGTCCAGATAACGGTGTCCAGATAACGGTGTCCAGATAACGGTGATTATAACGGTGTCCAGATAACGGTGTCCAGATAACGGTGATTATAACGGTGTCCAGATAACGGTGTCCAGATAACGGTGTCCAGATAACGGTGATTATAACGGTGTCCAGATAACGGTGTCCAGATAACGGTGATTATAACGGTGTCCAGATAACGGTGTCCAGATAACGGTGTCCAGATAACGGTGATTATAACGGTGTCCAGATAACGGTGTCCAGATAACGGTGATTATAACGGTGTCCAGATAACGGTGTCCAGATAACGGTGTCCAGATAACGGTGATTATAACGGTGTCCAGATAACGGTGTCCAGATAACGGTGATTATAACGGTGTCCAGATAACGGTGTCCAGATAACGGTGTCCAGATAACGGTGTCCAGATAACGGTGATTATAACGGTGTCCAGATAACGGTGTCCAGATAACGGTGATTATAACGGTGTCCAGATAACGGTGTCCAGATAACGGTGTCCAGATAACGGTGATTATAACGGTGTCCAGATAACGGTGTCCAGATAACGGTGATTATAATGGTGTCCAGATAACGGTGTCCAGATAACGGTGTCCAGATAACGGTGATTATAACGGTGTCCAGATAACGGTGTCCAGATAACGGTGATTATAATGGTGTCCAGATAACGGTGTCCAGATAACGGTGTCCAGATAACGGTGTCCAGATAACGGTGATTATAACGGTGTCCAGATAACGGTGTCCAGATAACGGTGATTATAACGGTGTCCAGATAACGGTGTCCAGATAACGGTGTCCAGATAACGGTGTCCAGATAACGGTGATTATAACGGTGTCCAGATAACGGTGTCCAGATAACGGTGATTATAACGATGTCCAGATAACGGTGTCCAGATAACGGTGATTATAACGGTGTCCAGATAACATGGTGTCCAGATAATGGTGTCCAGATAACGGTGTCCAGATAACGGTGTCCAGATAACGGTGATTATAACGGTGTCCAGATAACGGTGTCCAGATAACGGTGATTATAACGGTGTCCAGATAATGGTGTCCAGATAACGGTGTCCAGATAACGGTGTCCAGATAACGGTGATTATAACGGTGTCCAGATAACGGTGTCCAGATAACGGTGATTATAACGGTGTCCAGATAACATGGTGTCCAGATAATGGTGTCCAGATAACGGTGTCCAGATAACGGTGTCCAGATAACGGTGATTATAACGGTGTCCAGATAACGGTGTCCAGATAACGGTGATTATAACAGTGTCGAGATAACGGTGTCCAGATAACGGTGATTATAACGGTGTCCAGATAATAGTGTCCAGATAACTGTGTCCAGATAACAGTGTCGAGATAACGGTGTCCAGATAACGGGGATTATAACGGTGTCCAGATAATGGTGATTATAACGGTGTCCAGATAATGGTGTCTAGATAACTGTGTCCAGATAACAGTGTCGAGATAACGGCGTCCAGATAACGGCGATTATAACGGTGTCCAGATAATGGTGTCCAGATAACGGTGTCCAGATAACGGTGATGATAACGGTGTCCAGATAACAGTGCCCAGATAACGGTGTCCAGATAACGTTGATTATTACGGTGTCCAGATAACGGTGTCCAGATAACGGGGATTATAACGGTGTCCAGATAATGGTGATTATAACGGTGTCCAGATAATGGTGATTATAACGGTGTCCAGATAATGGTGTCTAGATAACTGTGTCCAGATAACAGTGTCGAGATAACGGTGTCCAGATAACGGGGATTATAACGGTGTCCAGATAATGGTGATTATAACGGTGTCCAGATAACGGTGTCCAGATACCGGTGATTATAACGGTGTCCAGATAATGGTGATTATAACGGTGTCCAGATAACGGTGATTATAAAGGTGTCCAGATAACGGTGTCCAGATAACGGTGAGTATAACGATGTCCAGATAACGGTGATTATAACGGTGTCCTAACGGTGATTATAACGGTGTCCAGATAACGGTGTCCATATAACGGTGATTATAACGATGTCCAGATAACGGGGATTATAACGGTGTCCAGATAACGGTGTCCATATAACGGTGTCCAGATAACGGTGATTATAACGATGTCCAGATAACGGTGATTATAACGGTGTCCAGATATCGATGTCCAGATAACAATGTCCAGATAACGGTGTCCAGATAACGGTGAGTATAACGATGTCCAGATAACGGTGATTATAACGGTGTCCAGATATCGATGTCCAGATAACAATGTCCAGATAACGGTGTCCAGATAACGGTGAGTATAACGATGTCCAGATAACGGTGATTATAACGGTGTCCAGATAATGGTGTCCAAATAACGGTGTCCAGATAACGGTGTCCAGATAGCGGTGTTCAGATAATGGTGATTATAACGGTGTCCAGATAATGGTGATTATAACGGTGTCCAGATAACGGTGTCCAGATAGCGGTGTTCAGATAATGGTGATTATAACGGTGTCCAGATAACAGTGTCCAGATAACTGTGTCCAGATAACGGTGATTATAAGGGTGTCCAGATAACGGTGATTATAACGGTGTCCAGATATCGATGTCCAGATAACAATGTCCAGATAACGGTGTCCAGATAACGGTGAGTATAACGATGTCCAGATAACGGTGATTATAACGGTGTCCTAACGGTGATTATAACGGTGTCCAGATAACGGTCTCCAGATAACGGTGTCCAGATAACGGTGTCCAGTTAACGGTGATTAATGGTGATTATAACGGTGTCCAGATAACGGTGATTATAAGGGTGTCCAGATAACGGTGATTATAACGGTGTCTAGATAACGGTGATTATAACGGTGTCCAGATATCGATGTCCAGATAACAATGTCCAGATAACGGTGTCCAGATAACGGTGAGTATAACGATGTCCAGATAACGGTGATTATAACGGTGTCCAGATATCGATGTCCAGATAACAATGTCCAGATAACGGTGTCCAGATAACGGTGAGTATAACGATGTCCAGATAACGGTGATTATAACGGTGTCCAGATAACGGTGTCCAGATAATGGTGTCCAGATAACTGTGTCCAGATAACGGTGTCCAGATAATGGTGTCCAGATAACGGTGATTATAACGGTGTCCAGATAACGGTGTCCAGATAACGGTGTCCAGATAACGGTGATTATAACGATGTCCAGATAACGGTGATTATAACGGTGTCCAGATAACGGTGATATTTCTTAAACCTATTACTGATGAAACTTTCTGGGGAAACTTCAAGTAAGTGTTTGGCATAATCTGCTTTTATTTAATGAGAATGTCATGATCTGATTGATCAATAGGTTCCAGATAATATCTTTGAAATGGATGATACATTTTAATGAGGATGAACCTGGACCTGTGACATGTGTCTATAGTACTCAGGTCTCACTGTTGTATGATTAACCACTCATGTTAGTGTGTTAGATAACACCGCAAAATTACGGAAATAGGGATACAAAACTATGTCTCATTAATTATAAGCTAGAATGTACTCGTACCACCATGTCTCGTACCACCCTGTCTCATGACAAGTGCATGTGACACATCCACATCCAGGGAGTCACTGAGTTAGATTAGTCCCAGGACATGTGTAGCTGAGGATCTATATGGCTTCCTTTACCATACATCACATCTCCATGAAATACAGTAGGTTTAAATACCATCATAAATAAAGAGGTACATGTGCATAAGCTCTGCAGGTCATGTAGTTCTATTAGCAGATTTGTACTCAAAGACATTGGGAAATAAACTACCTTACATAGAATAACTCGACCTCACAGATTGATTGATGATACAGCAAGTGTTATTTAATTTGAAGCTATAATATTTCACTTCACCTCCAGTCTAGTGTAGATCTACCCTTTGAGAGACCTTTCGAACCTGTAAACAGAAAAGTGACCAGAGCTATCCAGATAGCCCCATCCTTATGGCCTCTCTAACCACCAAACTAGTGTAGTGACCAGAGCTATCCTTGTAGCCCCCTCCTTATGGCCTCTCTAACCACCAAACTAGGAAAGTGACCAGAGCTATCCATGTAGCCCCCTCGATCCTTATGGCCTCTCTAACTACAAAACTAGGGAAGTGACCAGAGCTATCCCTGTAGCCCCCCTCCTTATGGCCTCTCTAACCACAAAACTAGGGAAGTGACCAGAGCTATCTCTGTAGCCCCCATCCTTATGGCCTCTCTAACCACAAAACTAGGGAAGTGACCAGAGCTGTCCCTGTAGCCCCTTCTTATGGCCTCTCTAACTATAAAACTAGGGAAGTGACCAGATATATCCCTGTTTTCCCTTTAAGTGACCTCTCTATCCAGTCTAGTGTAGTAATCAGATATATACTTGTTGCCCCTGTCATAGTGGCCTCTCTGTCTCCAAACCAGGGATATATTGCCCCCTCCTGGTGGCCTCTCTTACCTCAAGTCTAGGGTCATGACCCTTATATATATACCTGTTGCTTTCATTTTTGCAGGCCCTCCTCTCTCCCTCCTCCCCATCCATACCCGCTGACAGTGGAATATGAGTGGTGTCTTGGACATCATTATTTCTGCCTCATTAAGCTAGAGCTGACAGACTGACCGAAGCATCATGTGGTACTGCCTGAAATGTTTAATTACTCTCTCTTATCACATGTCCATCTACACATCTTCAGAGTACAGACATTAGTCTTCTAATACCATGGGGTCGGTTCCAGGTTGACTTTCAGTTTTGTATTATATGTATTTATAGCATTAACTGGAATCAATATGGGTTGCCGAGCTTTTATCTACATGGGAAGAGTTATGAGAGTTAGAAACATTCAATTTTAGCATTTATGGGGTAGTAGTCTATACATGTTTAACTCGTATGATTGAATGACTGGTGAGCATGTGCCATGGAACAGCCCCTATTATTTGTCATTACTTATCTTCAAAACATTTTTTGTTAGAAGCTACGTGTACTTGGCCCTGAACTTTATTTGGTAGTATATTCTTCTGCTGTTAAGGTAATATGAGTAAAATCTGTTTAAAACTAAAAAAAAAAAAAAATCACCAGGTTCGAAGGACCAAGGTATAGGGTAATGCCAATCTGGCGTACATCAGTCGTATGCCTATCAAAAATGTTGGCCATACTTATAACGGTATTGGGATCGTTTCTCTGTTCATCACCCTTTTGCTTCCGCAAAATCACTTGCTTAAATATCATTTGATTTTAATGAAACTTTGTAAGCATGTAAAACATACAAAGATTTGAGGCTAAGTTCAATGTTAATTTTGTCAAATATTAACCGATTGGGACTTGGTCATTATTTACACCAGTATTGAAATGTGCCACTGATTAATAATCAATCAGAAATATCTGTGGTTTAAGATGTCTTCATTGAAAAAACAATCAGAACTTTTTACGGGGGATAAAAGGTTTTATAATTACAGTTATCTCCCTTCACATACATAAAAACGGAAGGAATTGAATTAAAATTATGACATCAAAATTGCACTAATGACTTAATTGTACATATAAAGTGAAACAGAATTTAACAAATATAAATATTGTGCAAAAAGGTTATAACTTGGAAATGGTAGAGATCCCCACCTTATAACCTTCTATAGAATTGCTGAATACAAGGGCCATTTAAAAATGTCGGGAATCACATGTACTGCATTAATATGTATATAGTTTGACTTTCCTATCACAATCCTTTGAAGTAACCCCCATAAGCAGAAAGCGATTTTGCCATCGCACTATCCGTGACGTATAGGCTGCACAGTACTCACCCCTTGGTATACTGGCGAGACACTGGAATATTGTGCACAGTTGTCACCCCTTGGTATACTGGCGAGACACTGGAATATTGTGCACAGTCGTACCCCTTGGTATACTGGTGAGACACTTGAATAGTGTGCACAGTAGTCACCCCTTGGTATACTGGCGAGACACTTGAATATTGTGCACAGTTGTCACCCCTTGGTATACTAGCGAGACACTTGAATATTGTGCACAGTTAGTCACCCCTTGGTATACTGGCGAGACACTTGAATATTGTGCGCAGTTGTCACCCCTTGGTATACTAGCGAGACACTTGAATATTGTGCACAGTTAGTCACCCCTTGGTATACTGGAGAGACACTGGAATATTGTGCACAGAAGTCACCCCTTGGTATACTGGCAAGACACTGGAATATTGTGCACAGTCGTCACCCCTTGGTATACTGGCGAGACACTGGAATATTGTGCCCAGGCGTCATGCACCCCTTGGTATACTGGCGAGACACTGGAATATTGTGCCCATTCGTCACCCCTTGGTATACTGGCGAGACACTGGAATATTGTGCACAGAAGTCACCCCTTGGTATACTGGCGAGACACTGGAATATTGTGCACAGTCGTCACCCCTTGGTATACTGGCGAGACACTGGAATATTGTGCAGTCGTCACCTCTTGGTATACTGGCGAGACACTTGAATATTGTGCACAGTCGTCACCCCTTAGTATACTAGCGAAACACTTGAATATTGTGCACAGTTGTCAAACCCTTAGTATACTGGCGTGACACTTGAATATTGTGCACAGTAGTCACCCCTTGGTATACTGGCGAGACACTGGAATAGTGTGCACAGTTAGTCACCCCTTGGTATATTGGTGAGACACTGGAATATTGTGCACAGTTAGTCACCCCTTGGTATACTGGTGAGACACTTGAATATTGTGCACAGTTGTCACCCCTTGGTATACTGGCGAGACACTGGAATATTGTGCACAGTAGTCCCCCTTTTGTATACTGGTGAGACACTGGAATATTGTGCACAGTCGTCACCCCTTGGTATACTGGCGAGACACTTGAATATTGTGCACAGTCACCCCTTGGTATACTGGCAAGGCACTGGAATATTGTGCACAGTCGTCACCCCTTGGTATACTGGGAGACACTTGAATATTGTGCACAGTCGTCACCCCGTGGTATACTGATGAGACACTTGAATATTGTGCACAGTTAGTCACCCCTTGGTATACTAGCGAGACACTGGCATATTGTGCACAGTTGTCACCCCTTGATATACTGGCGAGACACTGGAATATTGTGCACAGTCGTCACCCCTTAGTATACTAGCGAGACACTTGAATATTGTGCACAGTCGTCACCCCTTAGTATTCTGGCGTGACACTTGAGTATTGTGCACAGTAGTCACCCCTTAGTATACTGGCGAGACACTGGAATATTGTGCACAGTTAGTCACCCCTTGGTATACTGGCGAGACACTCGAATAGTGTGCACAGTCGTCACCCCTTGGTATACTGGGAGACACTTGAGTATTGTGCACAGTCCTCACCCCTTGGTATACTGGCGAGACACTGGAATATTGTGCACATTAGTCACCCCTTGGTATACTGGGAGACACTTGAATATTGTGCACAGTCGTCACCCCTTAGTATACTAGCGAGACACTGGCATATTGTGCACAGTTGTCACCCCTTGGTATACTGGCGAGACACTGGAATATTGTGCACAGTCGTTACCCCTTAGTATACTAGCGAGACACTTGAATATTGTGCACAGTCGTCACCCCTTAGTATACTGGCGTGACACTTGAGTATTGTGCACAGTAGTCACCCCTTAGTATACTGGCGAGACACTGGAATATTGTGCCCAGTCGTCACCCCTTGGTATACTGGCGAGACACTGGAATTTTGTGCACAGTCGATCGTCACCCCTTGGTATACTGGCGAGACTCTTGAATATTGTGCACAGTCGTCACCCCTTGGTATACTGGCAAGACACTGGTATTTTGTGCACAGTCGTCACCCCTTTGTATACTGGCGAGACACTTGAATATTGTGCACAGTCGTCACCCCTTAGTATACTAGCGAGACACTTGAATATTGTACACAGTCGTCACCCCTTGGTATACTGGCGTGACACTTGAATATTGTGCACAGTAGTCACCCCTTGGTATACTGGCGAGACACTGGAATATTGTGCCCAGTTGCACCCCTTGGTATACTTGGAGACACTGGAATATTGTGCACAGTAGTCACCCCTTGGTATACTGGTGAGACACTTGAATAGTGTGCACAGTCGTCACCCCTTGGTATACTGGTGAGACACTGGAATATTGTGCCCAGTCGTCACCCCTTGGTATACTTGGAGACACTGGAATATTTAGCACAGTCGTCACCCCTTGGTATACTGGAGAGACACTGGAATATTGTGCACAGTCGTACCCCTTGGTATACTGGTGAGACACTTGAATAGTGTGCACAGTCGTCACCCCTTGGTATACTGGCGAGACACTGGAATATTGTGCACAGTCGTCACCCCTTTGTATACTGGCGAGACACTGGAATATTGTGCACACCAGTACACCACTTGATATACTGGCGAAACACTGGAATATTGTGCTTCCCATGGAATCACATCTGCCCAAATCATTGCATCACGTATATCTGGTAAAGTGCTGAAGGGATTTCTTTCAGTCTTAGCAGAATACTTCCCTATTATGTGATGTAGTGCCCTTTCACATGCCATCAAAGTTGGACGCAATTTCTTAGAATTATGCCCCTTTTGTGTATTATATTGGATTTACCCTGTCTGAGTCTCTGGCTGTCTGACCATCTTGATCTGTTCAGAATATTGTCAGGTGTATCTTAAAAAAGTTCTGTAGTCAATTCTCTCAAACAAGGTGTAACTACTTCCCTACTATACAATTTTGTGCCTTTTGCACATTGTCAAATTTAGAGAAAACTTCATGAGATAGTTATGCCCTTTTCAACTTCTCGTCTGGAATATTGTGTTTCATATCAAGTTAGGAAACAGTTGTTTATACATGCTGTTTTCCCTTTGAGGTCAGATACAGACAAGATTTTGTAGAGTTTTACCCCCTTTTATACAACTTCTGCCAGAATATTATGTCAAGTGTAACTTAATATTTAGCATTGAATTGAACATTTCATATCAGTCGAAGGTGGCATATAATAGACCACACTATGCTTTATTGTCCGGATTACAAGAAACAGTTTGTCATCAAATTATGATAAAATGTCTTAGATAATATGTGCCCCTGGGACCTCTTGCTTCAATATATATGTGGGTGAAGCCCTCAAAGTTGCATCTTGTTTAAAAATCCAGGTTATTGTTTCATGCCCCAGGGCCTCTTGCTTTAAAATTCCCCAGGTGGTTGATACCCAATGGCCTGTTATATAACCAGGAGGGTAATACATGCCCTATGGGCCTTTTGTTCAAATATATCTTGGTTGGATATACAGAGTGAGGCACCTGATGAGTCTTGTTTAGATATCAAGGTGGCCCCTGGAACCTCTTGTTAACATGTGCAAGTGGATGAATAGGCCCCCAAGGGCTTTTTGTTTCAACATCTAGTTTAATAATCATCAAAGTGGGTGTTTTCTCCCATTAAATCCTCCTCCTAATTAAAGGCAAAAAAAACCAAGAGAAAAACGAAATGAAGATTTAAGTGTTGTTTGAATGTGGGATGGTTTTCAGACCGAGTTAGTGTATAGCACAAATATAATCGTCAAAACAATTTAGCTACAATAAAGTATATTTTCAGAGTCAGCTGGTTTAATCAGGAACGTGAAAGAGCCTGTAGTCACTATGCGCGTCATTTGTTTTCCAGTGTCCAAACCGTAATGCTTTAAATATTAAATAAAGTGGTAACAATTCATCCAGATGCTTGCAATACCATCCAGTGAGAAGTTTGTGTAAAAGGATGCTCAAATCCATTACAGGATGTCAACATTTTCATAAACTGTGTGGTGAAAAGAGAAATAATGAAGTAAAGGAACGTATAAAACTTTCTGGTACTTTATCTTGTTCACTTTAGATAATTAAAACTACTATTTCATTTCTTATTTCAAAGTAATAACTTCCCTGCCAGTGTGATTTGTAATTGACGGGGTATAGATTACATTGTACAACATGCCTTCCCGGGAGGAATGGACTAGGAGGTGTGATGGTTGATCTTTATGATGCTAAAGTTGGAGTCTACATTACAGTATGAATATTTCAAATGTGTGGAGTGCTTACTCTAATAATTAATTACACAGAAAAACCTGGTAAACAGACTGATGGTAGTCTTTATGTATGTCCTTATAAGTGGAAAACCTACTTCACAAGGGGTTTTGTTTGTGTGTCCTTATAAGTGGAAAACCTGCCACACAAGGGGTTTTGTTTGTGTGTCCTTATTAGTGGCATTCCTGCCATTTAAGGGAAGCCACATGTGGGGCCTTTATAGTGGCAAACCTGCCACACAAGGGGTTTTGTTTGTGTGTCCTTATTAGTGCCATATCTGCCACACAAGGGGAGCTGTTTGTGTGTCCTTATTAGTGGCATTCCTGCCATTTAAGGGAAGCCACATGTGGGGCCTTTATAGGGGCAACCCTGCCACACAAGGGGAGCTGTTTGTGGGTCCTTATTAGTGGCAAACCTGCACCACAAGGGGAGCTGTTTGTGTTTCCTTATTAGTGGCAACCCGGCAACAAAAGGGGAGCTGTTTTTGTGTCCTTATTAGGGGTAAACCTGCCACACAAGAGGAGCCACACGTGGTGCCTAATAGTGCCATACCTGCCACACAAAGGGAGGTCCCTTACCACACAACGTGGGTTTGGATGTCCCTTACGACACAATGTGGGTTGGGAGGTCCCTTACTACACAATGTGGGTTTGGAGGTCATTGTGGGTTTGGAGGTCATTGTGGGTTTGGAGGTCACTTACGATACAAAGTGGGTTGGGATGTCCCTTACCACACAATGTGGGTTGGGAGGGCCCTTACTACACAATGTGGGGTTGGAGGTCCCTTACGATACAAAGTGGGTTGGGAGGTCCCTTACCACACAATGTGGGTTTGGAGGTCATTATGGGTTTGGAGTTCCCTTACGATACAATGTGGGTTTGGAGGTCCCTTCCCACACAATGTGGGTTTGGAGGCCCCTTACGATACAATGTGGGCTTGGAGGTCCCTTACGATACAATGTGGGTTTTGAGGTCCCTTACGATACAATGTGGGCTGGGAGGTCTCTTACGATACAATGTGGGGTTGGAGGTCCCTTACGATCCAATGTGGGTTGGGAGGTCGCTTACCACACAATGTGGCTTTGGAGGTCCCTTACCATACAATGTGGGTTGGGGGGTCCCTTACCACACAACGTGGGTTTGGAGGTCATTGTCGGTTTGGAGGGCACTTACGATACAATGTGGGTTGGGAGGTCCCTTACCACACAATGTGGGTTTGGAGGTGTATAACATACTCAGTGACAGTAATGATAAAAAATAGAGTATCACTGTGGAGGTCCCTTATAACACAAAACAAAATCAGTTTGTGGTCTAAATAGTTAAACTTAAAGTTTCCTTATAACAAACTGTGACTATTGAGATCCCAGGGAGTGTGAATTTGGAGTTCCCTCACAACAAGATTGTGACTATTGAGATCCCAGGTAGTGTGTATATGGAGTTCCCTCACAGCTAGATTGTGACTATTGAGATCCCAGGTAGTGTGAATTTGCAGCTCCTTTACAACGCCAAGTGACTAAGTCTTTCTGGCTGTCGTAGTCCCAGGGAGTAGGAAGTCAGAGGCCCCTTAACAGACACATTTCTACACACACAGTCCCAGGGAGTGAGACAAGACATACAGCCTCAGTAGCTAACTATTCAATCAATTCTGTAGAGAAACACACACAATTTTAACCACTGTTTCCAACACAGGCCAACTTTACCCTGTAGTAGCAAATGGACTACTCTTCGAATGAGATCTGAGACAGCCTATGCTAAAGAGTTTACACCGTGAACGGAATGGACTATCCCCAAAATGCGGTCACATTTAGTGCCCCGCTGTGACAGATAGACTATTGGTACGGAATATATAGTGAAGAACCCCCCAGCTTTGGCTGGCTTCCTGTACAGAAAGCTGAAGAAGGAGCTCTGTGGTTTGTAGTGTAGGCTTTCTCACACGTGTGACAATGTACGAAACACCCGCAGGAATAATGCCCGCCTCGGGAATCCTCCGATCTCCGGGGGTAATCCACATCCTGGACACGGTAGGTTCTACAGCTCCCCTACTCACAGACTTGTGGCATCACTGTTAGTGTAAATGTCTGTAACTGCTCTGTGTGTGTGTGGAATAAAATGAGGATTTGATGTCATACAGTATGTACTGTATGTGTACTACAGGAGAGTACACAAGCCCTATACTTACAAAAGAGAGGGTCTATTTAAGAAAAATGTCAATATGTATCATTGTTTTTACGATTTGCTTCACAGGCAGATACTAAATATCCCTGTTTTAGAATTTGTTTGTTATGGTCTTGCTGCTGGGAAGTCCTGACATACATATATACCTTTGCACTGACATACACTGTACCTCTCCTCATTCACTCACATACACACAGACGTACAACTGTCGGTGATACTTCTATCTCTGTTCTAACTCAAATCAACTATTATCTGCAAGATAGACAGCTATTTATATAATTTGATAAAAAGGACAGGAAACCAGAAGATGATAACCACAAATAATTTTTTGAAATTGTTATTTTCATTTATAAAGAGCTTGTTTACCAGAAACTGTCTTACCTAGGTGTTCGGTGATTAGTCAGCTTATCAGACCAGAAGTTAGAATTCTCAAACTCAAATTATTCAGATACCTAGCAATACAGTAATAAGAATTTATGATTCCTATCAAAGTGTTTGTCTTGGGCTACACCACACATAGTTGAGTTTGTAAAGTTAGATAGTTTTTAACATAGCCTAGATTATTCATTTGTGAAAACTTGCTGTTAAGCTTGTCAAGGTTTTTAGTAATGAGCCTGGATCTAGGGAATTCGGATTCATTAGAGTAATGACCTTCACTTTTAAATAATTTATCATCAGTACAAAAAAACAACAAGCTGTGACATTTAAAATGTTCACTTTTGGAAACAAACCAGTTTAAATATAGAGTTAATGATTCAGTGAGACAATACAGCTTGCCAAACTAACTAGCGTGATTTGATTTAACAATTTTTGTTGGAAAACAAAAAAAAGCAAACAAACAGTTTTCTGATTAGATAAATGTCAAGTTTGCATAATTTGAAAAAAACCTCCTGTAATTATAAATGTTGTATATTAGTGAGAGTGACATTTTCAGTCCCCAGGTATGATGTATTTTTATGTAATTTCAGTCACCATGGAAACATCACCAATTCAAAGTTGACGTTATGGAGTAGTTAAGTGAATGATATCACTGTAGAGGTCAAATTTTTAAATGCCAAGGTCAATACTGATATCAGTGGAATATCACTTTTAAACAAGCCTTTTAATAACTAATAACAATTAAGTTGCCGGTAATACCCAAGACTGAAGTACCAGCTCCATCCGCTGGAGTTATGACTGGCACTGACTGTTTAAATGTCAAGGTCACTGACGTAATAACAGCTAATCATTTTGGTGAGTGTTGATATTTTTTCTTTTTAGCTGGTCTTTCTCATAGACATGATTAAAAAAAATATATATATTGATTACCAAACGTTTCTCTACAGTCAGCCTGCCTGAACACCCTGATAGTGAATATACAGGTGTGATCATAAAAGCTATTTTCAATCCCCTATGTGTATTAGAAAAACAATTGTCATGCAAAAACTGGACAGTGCTCAACCTGATTGAATTTGAGCTTCAAAGAGTGAGACTATTCCAACAAAAGCTTTAATCTTGCGTACTCTTCGTTTACAAAATTTTACTAAGCAAACATTGATTCAAAAGGTAAATTAATGAAAAGTTTTTGATGTAAGTACTTCCAGTTTTTAGGTCACCTGAGACAAAGTCTCAAGTGACTATTGCGATCGCCTTTTGTCCGTCTTTGTCCGTCGTCGTCCGTCGTGCGTCCGTAAACAATTTACATTTTCGACTTCTTCTCCAAACCCCCTGAACCAATTTCAATGAAATTTTGCATTGACCTTCCATGGACAAAGGTCAACAAAAATAGTGGCTGGTTTAGTCCCAAGCCCCCAAGGGCCTGAGGGTCGGGGCCAAAAAGGGTCAAATTGACTAAAATTTCAAAAACCTTCTTCTCCAAAACCCCTGAACCAATTTCAATGAAATTCTGCAGGGACCTTCCATGGACAAAGGTCAACAAAAACAGAGGCCCGTTTAGTCCCAAGCCCCCAGGGGCCTGAAGGTCGGGGCCAAAAAGGGTCAAATTGACTAAAATTTCAACAATCTTCTTCTCAAGACCCAGATATGGTAGAATCAAATACTTTTCATAGATGGAAGGGTCTTAAGGTGCTTTACAGAAATTGTGAATTTCATGACCCTGGGGTCTCACGTTTCCCCCTGGGGAGGGGGTAAACTTTATTATAGTTTATATAGGGAAATCACATTTTGGACCAACATTTGTTTAATTTCCATTGGAAGTAATTCAATTTGGGTTAGCATTATCAGTATTAGGTAGCAGTTTGATAGTAAGCACATATCAGCCCTGACTGACCCCCAGGGGCTGATGGGTGGGGCCAAAAAGGGTTGAATTTACTGAAATTTCAAAAATCTTCTTCTCAAGACCCAGATATGGTAGAATCAAATACTCTTCATAGATGGAAGGGTCTTAAGGTTTATGACCCTAGGGTCTCACGATTACCCCCTCGGGAAGGAGGGGGGTGGGGGGCAAAAGTTATTATGGTTTATAATGACAAATGATACTTTGAATATTACATGTTAATAACTTGATTGGAATCATAACCTTGAGTTGACAGTTTGATACTTTGAAAATTTTGAGCCAGCCCTACCCCCAAGGGCTGTAGGGTTGGGGCTCAAAGGAGTCAGTGTGCTAAAATTTCTTCATTTTCCTTGTTTAGAATCAGAGGTGCTAGTTTCAAATACTTTTTAGTCTGAAATCTGAATGCTAGATATTGAATAAGGTGGTTATATTGTTTTTTGTCACTTTGAATAATATTTCTGTTCATGTTAAAAACAAAATCAACTCTTTGTATAAATATATCAGGTGACCGTTAAGGCCCATGGGCCTCTTGTTTAGCTATTTTAGGTTAAGCAATAATTAAAATAGCGATGTGTTCACAGTCCTCTATGTCATCCACTATCACATAGTGGGAGGTCGATCGTCGAGAGGTTCAAATAGATCGTTATATAGGAGGTCGATCATAGAGAGGTTCAAATAGGTCGTTATATAGGAGGTTGATCATAGAGAGGTTCAAATAGGTTGTTATAAAGGAGGTCGATCATAGAGAGGTTCAAATAGGTCGATATATAGGAGGTCGATCGTAGAGAGGTTCAAATAGGTTGTTATATAGGAGGTCGATCGAAGAGAGGTTCAAACAGGTCGTTATATAGGAGGTCGATGATAGAGAGGTTCAAATAGGTCGTTATGTAGGAGGTCAATCATAGAGAGGTTCAAATAGGTCGTTATAAAGGAGGTCGATCATAGAGAGGTTCAAATAGGTCGTTATTTAGGAGGTCGATCATAGAGAGGTCCAAATAGGTCGTTATATAGGAGGTCGATCGTAGACAGAGTCAAATAGGTTGTTATATAGGAGTTCGATCGAAGAGATGTTCAAACAGGTCGTTATATAGGAGGTCGATCGAAGAGAGGTTCAAACAGGTCGTTATATAGGAGGTCGATCGTAGAGAGGTTCAAATAGGTCGTTATGTAGGAGGTCAATCATAGAGAGGATCAAATAGGTCGTTATATAGGAGGTCGATCATAGAGAGGTTCAAATAGGTCGTTATATAGGAGGTCGATCGTACAGAGAGTCAAATAGGTTGTTATATAGGAGGTCGATCGTAGAGAGGTTCAAATAGGTCGTTATGTAGGAGGTCGAGCGTAGAGAGGTTCAAATAGGTTGTTATATAAGAGGTCGATTGTTGAGAGGTTCAAATAGGTCGTTATATAGGAGGTCGATCGTAGAGAGGTTCAAATAGGTAGTTATATAGGAGGTCGATCGTAGAGAGGTTCAAATAGGTTGTTATATAGGAGGTCGATCATAGAGAGGTTCAAATAGGTCATTTTATAGGAGGTCGATTGTAGAGAGGTTCAAATAGGTTGTTATATAGGAGGTCAATCATAGAGAGGTTCAAATAGGTTGTTATATAGGAGGTCGATCATAGAGAGGTTCAAATAGGTCGTTATATAGGAGGTCAATCATAGAGAGGTTCAAAGAGGTTGTTATATAGGAGGTCGATTGTTGAGAGGTTCAAATAGGTCGTTATATAGGAGGTCGATCATAGAGAGGTTCAAATAGGTTGTTATATAGGAGGTCGATCGTAGAGAGGTTCAAATAGGTCGTTATATAGGAGGTCGATCGTAGAGAGGTTCAAATAGGTGGTTATAACATTGAAGAACACTGCTGCTGTTATGTAAGATTTGGGTTGAGGAGACACAATTATGTCAGTTCTGTAAGTTAGGACGATAATAACACACATATTGATGGTTATTCTATAATGACTACATCCAATAACTTAAGTCACCACGGCAACTGCTTTTGAGGGTAATAACTATTTTACAATGTATGATTACAGGCATGATGTAAGGGCTGCGCGTGTGAGGCTGATCGTGGTGGTCGACTTTATCACCTCCCTACACAGAACTTTCTCATTAATTATAAAAGTAGAGGATCTATTTTACAAGCAGAAAATAAAAAAAAGTGTATGTATTTCATTTTGTTTCACCTCCAGAACATGATTTATGGGAGCCAGTGCATTTGTCACACTGGCCACTCAGCCAATTGTTTGTATGGTGAAAACAGCATTGTTATCTTTCTGGGTGAACTCACATTTTCCTTTACAAGCTATGAATGTATCCCTAACTGAATAGACAGGTGTAAACATTACAGTATAAAACTTTAGTCATGCCAACTAGACAAGCAACAACCATAAGTCATTAAACAACAACAGAGAATGTTTTTGGTCAAGGACACTGTTACATTGTCCATTGATGTTAGACTACAGTATAGGGGTCAAGGACACTGTGTCATTGTCCATTGATGTTAGACTACAGTATAGGGTCAAGGACACTGTTACATTGTCCATTGATGTAAGACTACAGTATAGGGGTCAAGGACACTGTGTCATTGTCCATTGATGTAAGACTACAGTATAGGGGTCAAGGACACTGTTTCATTGTCCATTGATGTAAGACTACAGTATAGGGGTCAAGGACACTGTTTCATTGTCCATTGATGTTAGACTACAGTATATGGGTCAAGGACACTGTTACATTGTCCATTGATGTTAGACTTCAGTATAGGGGTCAAGGACACTGTTACATTGTCCATTGATATTAGACTACAGTATGGGGGTCAAGGACACTGTTACATTGTCCATTGATATTAGACTACAGTATAGGGGTCAAGGACACTGTTTCATTGTCCATTGATGTAAGACTACAGTATAGTGGTCAAGGACACTGTGTCATTGTCCATTGATGTTAGACAACAGTATAGGGGTCAAGGACACTGTGTCATTGTCCATTGATGTTAGACTACAGTATAGGGGTCAAGGACACTGTTACATTTCCTATTAAAGTTTAATTACAATATAGCATAGGATGTCATTATTGCTGCAATGCGTTGATTCCTAATGCAGATTTTCTATGGGTATATACTCAACTTTATTTAAATGTATTAGATGTCTCCGTACAATAAAAACACAATCCACAAACTTTAGGCCATTGTTTGGACTTTTCCCTTCCTGGTACACTGTCTGTATCGGCTATTAGTGGTCAATGCAATGATGAGGAATTCATTTCAGGAATGGGATAAAGATATCTTCATGTTTTCGGAAAATAGAACAAAAGATGAAGTTTATTGTTTGAGGAAAAATGCATACAGATAGAAGTGCCCAACTTGTCATTTGTCTGTGCCTGCAGGTACCCTTCTTACATCAAATTCAGAATAAGATATATACATATGCATTGAATACCTGGATTAGTCTATCTAGTTACAACTCCCATGTACGACAACAGTCAGGTTACTGGAGGTAATAATCAATTGTTGGAGTGTCTCTGTGGTATTCCCTGGCGCACATCAATTTGTCCCTAAGTTTTGGCGTAATGTGGAGAGGTACCAACTGGATCTGCATTACAAAATCTAAACATCTACATGACTAGGAATTGATTTTAAATAAAGTAAGTTGAAGGCAAATTGGAATAAATTCTAAAATGTTTTGAGTATGGCAGTGTTTAGATATTCAGTGACTCACCTATTTAGGAACAAAACCTTCATTATTGTCCTCATTGTAAGGCACCAGAAAGTAAGGAAATCTGGTTCTGTGAGACAGGGAGATGACTTCTGATCCATACGCTTCACAATTAATTACACTTCAGGGACGCATTGAGAAGGTGAATATGTTACAGTACCATCAACTTAAAACCATATACTTGATCAACTCCAAAAATATGTAATATTTAGTATACTGCCATAAGGTAAAAACAAATCCTTCCAAGTCAAAAATATCAGGTAAATGTATCTTGGACCAGCATCAATAACACTGGAATTATCCGTCACAGCAAAAGTGTCAAATATCTTTAGATTGAATATTTCTCCATGTATAGACTTACTTGTTCACTATTGTTTTAAGTAGAATTTATTTCTTATTTTACAAAGAATTTCATAATGTGTATTGTTAAGACAAATTTTCAGGAAAACAGTAAGCTTAATTAAGGTCTTCATTGTGTAGTCAAATTGTCAAGAAAATATTAAGCTTTATTAAGGTAACCTTATATTAAACTGTTAATTTTTACTGAACCTAGATAAGAATAGAGTTACTTCCCTTAAACATCTAAATTAAAAGTCAAAGTGATTTTAATGCCTTTTCTTAGAATGTTGTCTATGAACCAAATCCCAAATTATCAGTCGTTATAAATATTTACAGGAGTGTTCATCAATTAGTGTAAACTCTTTAGGAATGGAGATGATTTACTGTAAAGTAACATACAGCCTTAAGCCATTGATTGTAAATGAAGAATTCATTCTTATAAGTGATGGACATTTAGTTAACCCAGAAGAAGCAATCCACTTCCCCAATTCATAACTTTGGATTCAAGAATGGCATATCATATTAGAATTTCTCTGGAAAATATCACAAAACTTCATATTCAAGCTGCCAACTTAACAATAGGGGGCGAGTTTGCCTTGTCTCAGGATATGATGAATGGTAGCTGCCTCAGAATCATAATGTATAATTTAATTTGTATGGCTGTCTTCAAAGAACAATCAAATAATGAATTCATGATGAATAATGGATTCAACACATGGCATATTGCAGAGTTTGGCCTTTGCATCTGTAGAGGTTGTTTTGAAAGAAACAACTCTGTTTTTTCAAAAGGTTGATGGTTATAAATTTTGAAGGGAATAGCTGTATGGGCATCAAGTTGCTGAACATTGATCTTAAAACGGGGAATTAGATAGTCCATTGTCTGGCAGAAATAGTCAGTCTTTACGGACTGCAGCAAGATATTTTGGCATTATTTTATGGCATTTGTAACTTCTAATACTAGTGTATATCTGTTAGAGATAAGCGGTGATATACTGGACACAAGTATGCATATCTCAAAGATATCACATGGTAAGGCAAAGGGAGATAACTTACAGTTAAATTATAGCTCAGAGAGGTGGGTAGATGTTTAAAGGAAGATCTCCCCCAACACAGGACTACATGGCCTCTTGTTTCCTACATGTTTATCACCAGCTGTAATTAGTCTCTGACTGGTATTTACTAGAGCTAGGCATGACGAGACTACGTGACGAGATTATGGGTTTACAGAAAGGGACTCTATCCTTCAGTCTGTAAATGATACACTTTGTCCAGGTCTCATATACTCTTTTCACCTACAATTCCCAAATATTGTATGTGAATTCCTGTTGAGATTGAGGAGTGTCATGTACTGAAATAAGAGCTGGTGCCCTTCTTTATACAGAGTTGTGGCCCTTTATTGATTTTTGATACCAAAGAGTTGACTGTAGTTTAACTTTACGATTTCACCTATATTCATGAAACTAATGTGAACTTAATCGTGTCACAGGATGTTAACGAATCCATAACGGCTATATCTGTCGACAGCTGCTGCGATAAAACAGATTTGCATGCAATACTTTGCCTTGTAAATTAAATATCATTGAATTTAAAAGAGTACAGACAGTAATGTAAACATATTTATTTAGACGTATTCCAATTTTAGCGTGTTTTGCTCTTCAAATTTGCTCTAAATTATGATTGTTCTAATTGTAGCTTCTATATGTATATATTACATGTATTGCTAATTTGTCAATGTACTAATCTGTTAAAATTCTATAACACGGCTAAATTTGATATTCAAATGTTATCAACTCTTGCAGCAGTCACCTATATACCTTATAGCAAGAAAGATAATGTTTTCAGCACCAAGCAGAGACTTACACACAATAGATATAGTATTATTACTGTGTAACTGTTTTGGAATTTCAAAATGCATACCTAGGATATGGGCATTGCCTACATTCAGCAGAACAGAGTATTATGTAAGACAGGTATTTCAAGGCTTACAAACAATGGAAATAACATTTTCCTGTTAAATGTTTGGCATTTATAAAGTCCAGTCTATGATAAAGGCATGCCTACCTTCAGCATGTTAAGTTCAATGGTAGACAGATATTTGGCGACTTACAAGCTCAGTAAGTAGTGTTTCTATGTTATGTCAGGGTGTGTTTGTGGCTGTGGATGTTTTATGCAGGTGCCAGTACGCTGGCTGTCGGAGAAGGTGCAGACACAACATGGGTAACAGCTAATATCCCTATTACACGGCCATTTACCTGATGGCCAGGCTTTACCTCCCTGTACACAGACCTGCCCAACTCATAACCATTCTCATAAGTTATATCAGATGGTCTCTTTACCCAGATGGGGGAAGCTTTGGAACAGATGTTTCAGGCTGTTGAGGAGATGTTGGAAGGGGGAGACAAAGGGAGGGGGGTTTCTGGTAGCACTATTTTAATTGGGCTTTGTAACTGTGTGTTTTGTTTGGGATATATAGTCATTGTTGTACCACAATCTAGTCAGGACTTACTGGACATTGAGTGACCAGAACTCACAGGGACTGGACAATGACAGGGGATGAGTACATAGGTGATGTCCTGGTAGGTTGTGTAAAAAGATGATAAAGACTTACCAACTATTAATATGTTAGACGGTAATTGTGACTAATGTGTGAACTAGTATTACATTGTGCTATCATTTCTGAAAGCATGTTGTCAATTCTGAAGATTATAAGTAATAATTGAGTTTCTCTATACAAAACTAGCTTTGTCACAAATTGTAGTGACAAACCTTTATCTGTTGTTGGACTGGGCTGGGTGACTGCCATTGACCAGCTAGCACAATTTGTTAGAGCATCTCTCTAGAGTTTGGAGGGTCCAGTGTTAGAATCCCAGTTTAGCCAGCTGTTTCATTGTCCTTCTGTAACAGTGGTGCCTGTGACCAACTCCATAATGTTTCATGTAGTTGTATGTGTACCTGAACCTGAATAGTATTTTCTTTCGACTTTGAAACACAGGGATTGTATGTAATGGGACAGGGCTGTAGGTGACCTAAGCCAGCTGTTTTGGGTGGAACATCTATCTGGAGTTACGAGGACCCTGGTTCGAATCCCAGCCTGGCCCAGTCACATTTTCCTTCTCCCATTACATCTCGATGAATTACCAGGTTTACCAATAGGTACAAACTTAAATGTACCACTATACATTTTAGCATTTCCTGTGGGTACAAACGTCTATGTAATGATATAATATTACCTACAGACCTAATCAAGGATTCACATGTTTTACCTGTTCATACAAATGTACATATAATGATTTATTATCGCCTGTACAGAATTATATCTAACAACAGGTACAGACCTAATCAAGGATTCACATGTTTTACCTGTAGCTCTAAACCTTCCCTAATCATCCCCGAGTGTTTCACATGTGTTCAGAATCAAAATGATTTCCTGGTTAAGTTGACTTGACAGTCTGGTGCGCTGCCAGGCAGGGCTCTCAGTAAGAAATGGTGTTTTGTGGAGAAACAGGGGTATACCTCATTTACAAAAGATAATGAAAAAGTCTATATATTAAGGGAAAGATTATGTTGGATCTCCGAACCGTTTCCTAGGTGTATTAATTAATGATATACACAAGATTTTCTCTGACTATGATGAACACAAGGAGTCGGGAGAACGTTTGGGATGGTGCCTAGGTCGGTGTGATTACCATTGGGAGGGTTGAAACTACTACAGTTATGATAGATTGCGTATTTCATCAGACTTCAATATTCTGTAAAATAATTACTATACTTATAATAAGTTTAGTAAGGAAAGTCAATTATATAAATCATAATTTTAATTTTTCATTAGGAAATTACTTGAAAGTAATGAATCATATATCACACTTGTACATGATATAGAATATGGAGAGAAACTCAAGACACATAGTAAATCAAATTTGGGGGAAAAGACGTACAAGTCTATTTCTAAAGCAACGTTTCGGATACAAGTGGAAGCAGAATCTTAAATTAGTTTATTTAAATGAGAGAAATTCAATAACGCATCATACTTCAGCTTTTACCAAAAAATTTACATGTATGGAAATTATTCTATTCTCTTTTGGATTTGAAGTGAAAAACAATCCTAGATGTAATTATGACAATATAATGAAAGTATAATTCTATACTGGTATTCCTTCTAAAATATAATTTGTGTTTATGTTCCATTGCTGGCAAGTTTGTATCTGAAGTACCAAGCATTGCTACAGTAATGAAAGTTCAATAATATGTTTGTGTTTCAGAATAGTCCCATATATTGGTGTTTTTTAAATCAATGGTTAGTGGTACCATTTTGGGTCAACCATCGTATAGAGTTGAGGGATAATGTCTGGCCTGATGATTTCCCCAGGATACAATAACACCAAGGCTCAACAGGGAGCACTACCACTGTTGTCTGAGCATCAATCAGTCAAGGTTGGCGGCTTTATGGCCAAACATGAGATGCTACTCCATGACTAATATACTCTGTAGCAATATACCTTATACCAGTCAAAGCGTTTCAGCCCGTCACTGGAAATATACTCCTGTAGTAGGAGAAAAAGAAATAGTAATAGCCTGACCAGGATTCGAACATTGGACCCTCCAAACTCTAGACTGACTCTCTACCAGTTGGGCTTCCTAGCCCCAACAATCAATCCAGTCTACAACTCAGATTTGCCTATCCCCTTGCCAAACACTCACCCAGTACGTAAAGCAAGGGTTGGGAAGCTCACCTATTTTGTGATAGGAGAAAGAGTGAACCTGGATGGTCTAGGCAGATGCTCTACCAGTTGAGCTACTTGCAATTGATCCTGTCAAGTCCTTCTACACTCTAATTCCATGGCAATATATGCTTCATATCTGTCAAAATAGCCCTACAGTCTCTGTGACTGGTAAATACTATTGTAAGGTAGGAAAGACAGTAATGTTCTTCCACTGGGGATTGAACCCGCCACTCCATCTTCCCAGTTCGCCGTTCTACCTATTGAGCTGCAGAGAAATTCCCCCTAGGAGAAAGGTAGAAGGTGATCGTAATCCTATGTCCAATTAAAATGTGCCAAACGACTCCTGTTTACTCTAGAACACTACAACAAGCCAGGTTCTAACTCCCAGCCACAACAGCCTTGGACACCTTTTGTAACAGGAAAGAGAGCAATGTGCTTCCAGCGGGGATCGAACCCATAGCCTCAAGCTTCTCATTCCACCGCTCCACAGAGTGCAAAGCTAGAAGGCGAGGATAATCCTATGAACAAATAAAACCTGCCATATTCCGACACTACAACAGTAACCTTATACCAGTTAGTAGTAACTCGACCTGCTCAATTCTATAATGTCCCCCAAGAGGAAGGAATCTTGCACAATACGTTTCTTGATTTTGAATTATTTGACCTTGTTAAGTTTTTGCAATTATGTGTGTATTTGACTAATTAGTGCAGCTAGGATCACTTAGCTTCACATGCTTTCACATCTCTTAGGAACTTTTTTTCTTAACTTAATCTTTGACCCCCATGACCATGTTTTTACATTTAGGTCAGTTATGGACAGAGTAAATGTAAAGTCTATATACAGTCTTCCTATCCTTGTTTTTCTCCTACCATATTTCCTTGTTATCCCTTCTTTTCCCATTTTTAGATACAGCCAGTAAAGACTTGTCCCTGACTTAATTTATTGATAAGATAGCTCCCATTTTAGCCGCCATTCCTGGCACTGTACTAATTAGTATTGGAGGTTTGTGATGTCCTGATGGCCTGAGTAAAGAGATATTCTTTGAGATACCTCGTTATTTACCTGCCGTCATGGCTGCCCTTGTGTATACGTAGTCAAACCAAAATGTTGATGTTATAAAGATTGTTACTAGTTGTTCTACGTTGCTCTGTTGTGTTGTAATAACTTGGGTGAAAGCTACCATATATCCCACACTTTGAAGTCTCCCTATTTCAATTGGAACCCTACATTTTCCAATAAAAAAAAAATCTGTTGGAGAAATGAAGAGAAATTTAAGCTGCACAAGCTGCATTTATTAACAAAGGAATGTCATGATGACCGTAATCTACATATTGGAGAGTGCAAGTGTTCGGAATTTTGAGTTAGTATTTGCGATAATGTGAGTAAGTGTTCGTATTGTAAGTATTGAGGTTTGTGAGTTAAAGTGAGTTGGATTGTAAGTATTGAGGATTGTGAGTAAGTGAGTAGGATTGTAAGTATTTGGGATTGTGAGTAAGTGAGTGGGATTGTAAGTATTGAGGATTGTGAGTAAGTGAGTAGGATTGTAAGTATTGAGGATTGTGAGTAAGTGAGTGGGATTGTAAGTATTTGGGATTGTGAGTAAGTGAGTTGGATTGTAAGTATTTGGGATTGTGAGTAAGTGAGTGGGATTGTAAGTATTGAGGATTGTGAATAAGTGAGTAGGATTGTAAGTATTGAGGATTGTGAGTAAGTGAGTGGGATTGTAAGTATTTGGGATTGTGAGTAAGTGAGTTGGATTGTAAGTATTTGGGATTGTGAGTAAGTAAGTAGGATTGTAAGTATTTGGGATTGTGAGTAAGTGATTTGGATTGTAAGTATTGAGGTTTGTGAGTGTTTGAGATTGCAAGCAAGTGTCTTTGATTATGAGAAAGTCTCTGGGATTGAAAGTAAGTGTCTGCGTTTTTGAATATAAGCTAGAAACTGACTGGAGGTTGTGCTGTTTCAGGCCCTACTACAGGCCCACGACGTGGTGGCTCACGAGGTATATGGAGAAGATGCCGTCCGAGTCACCCCCCCACCAATGCAGCCTTACCTTAATGGAGACAGCCAGCCTGACAGTCCCGACACAGACATGGAACCCTCCAACGTGACACGTGTACGCCTCGTACAGTTCCAGAAAAATACTGAGGAACCAATGGTGGGTCATTTACTACATGTTTTGTATTCGATTTGAACATGATTGTGTTACGAGGTATTAATCCAACAGTTACACATATGCATGTTATATTTCTAAATCAATGCGTACCTTAGTTAAGCTGAGGTCTGGTGACTCCACACTACTAACCTCATGTAAATTAACACAGGGCCGCCTTCGTTTATCGCGATCCAAACGGTTGGACCGGATCATTTTTAGCTCACCTGGTCCGAACTACCATGATGAGCTTATGCCATACCACAGCGTCCGTCGTCCGTCCGTCAATTTTTCATATAAAACGCTACTATAGTCATGAACAAATAAGCAGATTTTAACCAAATTTGGTCAGAAGCATACTTGGGGGAAGGGGAACAATTTTTGTACCAATGGTGGGTCTGGCCCCCCTGGGGGCTGAGGGGCGGGGCCAATAGGGGTAAAATAGCAAATTCTTTAAAATCCTTCTTCTTCTGTAGGAATGAAAGGATTTATTCAATATTTGGTCTGAAGCATCCTTGGGTGATGGGGAACCAATTTTGTATAAACCGTGGGTCTGGCCCCACAGGGGCCTGAAGGGCGGGGCCCAATAGGGGAAACATAGCATATTTTCTTCAAAATCCTTCTTCTTCTGTAGGAATGAAAGGATTTGGTCCATATTTGGTGTGGAGCATCCTCGGATAAAGGGAAACCAATTTTGTTGTATAAACGGTGGGTGTGGCCCCCCTGGGACTTGAAGGGGGCGCAATAGGGGAAATAGAGGTAAAACCTTTATAATCCTTCTTTTACCATAGGGAGGGATTAATTGGGATATTATCCCAATTTAGTCTGGAGCTATCTTGGGCAAAAGGGACCTTATTTCGTATAAACAGCGAGTGTGCCCCCCTGGGGGCAGAAGGGAGGGGCCCAATAGGGGAAATATAGCAAATTCTTCAATGGCAGGATTTTGTCAAAATTTGGGATGAAGCACCTTTGGGTGAAGGGGAACCAATTTTGTATAAACAGTGTGTCTGACCCCCCTAGAGGCAGAGAGGCAGGGCCCAATAGGGGAAATAGAGGTAAGACTTTTAAAATCTTTCTTCTACCATAAGGATTAAGGGATTGTATCCTAATTTAGTCTGGAGCATCCTTGGGTCGAGGGGGCTCAATTTTGTATAAATGGTGGGTATGACCCCTTTAGGGCATAGGGGTGGGGCTCTGTTTGAAGTTTGTTCTTGCTATATCTCAAGTACTTGATGGATCTTTCTGAAATTTCATATGTACTTACAGCACCTACCATGGAGTGCTATATCTTTACTTAATTCATACCAATTATTTTAAATATATATTCAGGTGAGCGATACAGGCCCTCTGGGCCTCTTGTCTATTTTATGTCAGGAATGTTTCCTTTAGTTATATTGAGGCAGGACCTGTGGGCTACCAGCATACACAATTAGTGTCTATACCTGATAACCAGGCCCGGGAGAACCGAACCCCATCAAATTTGTTTTATGAGGTTTTGTTCAGAAATATTAATGCCATCTAATTACATTTAGTAGAATTAGTTCGTTACTGATTAAACCCTCTTCCTAAAGATCATGTCCTTGGGCTTACCATATGACCAGGGTCAGATACAGGTCAAGGTTGTAGTTGAAATTAGATTTTATGTGAGAACAAGGCTATACAGCCGTTGATAGAGGGATCAGTCTCATGTATAGATATAATGGGACCAGTCTCACATATAGATATAATTGGATCAGTCTTTTGTATAGATATAATGGGACCAGTCTTACATATAGATATAATGGGACCAGTCTTGTGTATAGATATAATGTGACCAGTCTCACGTATAGATATAATTGGACCAGTCTCACGTATATGTATAATGGGACCAGTCTCACATGAAGATATAATGGGACCAGTCTCAATAGAGGGATCAGTCTCATGTATAGATATAATGTGACCAGTCTCACATAAAGATATAATGTGACCAGTCTCATGTATAGATATAAAGGGACCAGTCTCATGTATAGATATTATGGGACCAGTCTCACGTATAGATATAATTGGACCAGTCTCATGTATAGATATTATGGGACCAGTCTCACGTATAGATTTAATGGGACCAGTCTCACATATAGATATGATGGGACCAGTCTCATGTATAGAGATAATGGGACCAGTCTCATGTATCGATATAATGGGACCAGTCTCACATATAGATCTAATGGGACCAGTCTCATGTATAGAGATAATGGGACCAGTCTCACATAAAGACATAATGGGACCAGTCTCATGTATAGATATACTGGGACCAGTCTCATATATAGATATATTGGGACCAGTCTCATGTATAGATATAATGGCCCCCGTCTCACATAAAGATATAATGGAACCAGTCTAACATAAAGATATACTGTGACCAGCCTCACGTATAGATATAATTGGACCAGTCTCATGTATAGATATTATGGGACCAGTCTCACGTATAGATTTAATGGGACCAGTCTCATGTATAGAGATAATGGGACCAGTCTCACATAAACATATAATGGGACCAGTCTCATGTTAAGATATAATTGGACCAGTCTCACGTATAGATATGATGGGACCAGTCTCATGTATAGATATAATGGGACCAGTCTCATGTTAAGATATAATTGGACCATTCTCACGTATATGTATAATGGGACCAGTCTCACATAAAGATATAATGGGACCAGTCTCACATATAGATATGATGGGACCAGTCTCATGTATAGATATAATGGGACCAGTCTCACATAAAGATATAATGGAACCAGTCTAACATAAAGATATACTGTGACCAGCCTCACGTATAGATATAATTGGACCAGTCTCACATATAGATATAATGGGACCACTCTCATGTATGGATATAACAGGACCAGTCTTACAAATAGGTATAATGGGACCAGTCTCATGTATAGAGATAATGGGACCAGTCTCACATATAGATATAATGGGACCAGTCTTGTGTATAGATATAATGGGACCAGTCTCACGTATAGATATAATGGGACCAGTCTCACATAAAGATATAATGGGACAAGTCTTGTGTATAGATATAATGGGGCCAATCTCACGTATAGATATAATTGGACCAGTCTCACATATAGATATAATGGGACAAGTCTCACATAAAGATATAATGGGACCAGTCTCATGTATAGATATAATGGGACCAGTCTCACGTATAGATATAATTGGACCAGTCTCACATAAAGATATAATGGGACCAGTCTCACATAAAGATATAATGGGACCAGTCACACATAAAGATATAATGGGACCAGTCTCACGTATAGGTATAATGGGACCAGTCTCACGTATAGATATAATGGGACCAGTCTCACGTATAGATATAATGGGACTAGTTCTACATTTCCAATCTTGCATTTCGCTCATACAATTAATCAAACAAAACATCTAGTTATAGAACACATGAAATAGAAATTAAAGTGAAATTAAAACTTAATTGGTTCTGTACCACTGCCAAAAAATAGAACTAGGAATGGGAATTTTTCACTGACATGGCTACTGCTTTAATAAATCATTTCTGAAAAACAATCCATAACCATGAAAATGAAACACAAGATTTAGAAGTTTCACTGAGTCCAACTTGAGAAGAAGTTGAAATACTAAATGACACATGGACGTACAAAAAATCACTTGAACCACACAATGATGTGATAAGAGGAAATTTTGACTGAAGTTTAAAGACTGTTTTATGTTTCTGGGGCCTGGTTCCGTAACCTTCCCTCTATGTTGACATTTCTGTCATTAGTCTCTGGGGATTACATCCAATAAATGTCAAGGCTAGTGTTGTAGATCTTGTGGTTGTTTCAAGGGGCATTTTTTTCATTCAACATTCTGAAAATATTATCTCAGAAATTCCTTGAATGTAACCAGATATGGCGAGAAATTAAATTTTGCGCTAACTTGATGCAATTACTCACTAAAACAGTTCTTGCCTATTGACATGTGTGTCTAGGACTTGCGTCTTCCATTTTATGCTGTATTCTGTGACACATGTCAACTATGTACATGTATCTATGACACGTATCAACTACATACATATTTTATATCATATGTCAACTTAATACTATGACAAATTTGTATCAACTGTATACATATTTGTGACAAGCATTATAGCTACACAACTTTTTATTGTTGTGCGTATTCTATGACAGGCATCAACTACAAAGATATTCTATGACATGTGTCAGCTATATACATATTCTATGACATGTGTCAACTACATATCTAGTGTATAGCATGTGTCAACTACATACATATTGTATGACATCTATCAGCTTCATAGATATTCTATGACATGTGTCAACTACTACATATTGTATGACTCATGTTAACTACATACATATTCCATGACATGTGTCAACTACATACATATGCCATGACATGTGTCAGATTCATACATATTCTATGACATGTGTCAGCTTTATATATTCTGTAACATATGTCAGCTAATACAAATTTTATGACATGTGTCACCTACATATATAATTACATATTCTATGAAGCGTTTCAGCTATACACACATCCTCTCAGACATGTAATCTACATAGTCCATTCTCTATGAAGTGTTTCAGCTATACACTCATCCTCTCAGACATGTACTCTACATAGTCCATTCTCTATGAAGTGTTTCAGCTATACACTCATCCTCTCAGACATGTAATCTACATAGTCCATTCTCTATGAAGTGTTTCAGCTATACACACATCCTCTCAGACATGCACTCTACATAGTCCATACTCTATGAAGTGTTTCAGCTTTACACACATCCTCTCAGACATGTACTCTACATAGTCCATTCTCTATGAAGTGTTTCAGCTATACACACATCCTCTCAGACATGTAATCTACATAGTCCATACTCTATGAACTGTTTCAGCTATAGATACATCCTCTCAGACATATAATCTACATAGTCCATACTCTATGAAGTGTTTCAGCTATACACACATCCTCTCAGACATGTAATCTACATAGTCCATACTCTATGAAGTGTTTCAGCTATACACACATCCTCTCAGACATGTACTCTACATAGTCCATACTCTATGAAGTGTTTCAGCTATACAAACATCCTCTCAGACATGTAATCTACATAGTCCATACTCTATGAAGTGTTTCAGCTATACACACATCCTCTCAGACATGCACTCTACATAGTCCATACTTTGAAACTTATGGATATAAGTGTTGTTTGTACACAGAGACTCGGGTAGACTAACTAAACATTGACCCCTGGTGTAAGGGTCATTCCACCTTCGAGGGTTTCATCATGGGTTGAACCATTTTGAGTTTGTAGGGGTCAACTGAGATGACTAGGCAATGGACCTGTTTAGGTAATGTAAATTGATATGCCCAGAGTAACTGGAGGAATAGAGGGATGACTGGTCATTCTCAGAGACTGTATCAGACTAGTCACGTGACTGGTCAGTCATCCAAATTAGGTAATGGTAATTTGATATGCCCAACGGAAGGAAGGGTTATTAGGTACATTGCTGGTCATTCTTAGGAACAGCAGCAGAGTGTTAAGACGTATAATATTTGATGAACCGCCGCCGTCCCCGCCACACTTCCTTCTCAGATGGTGCCTGGGTCTATCTCACGCTTTAGCGCCCTGTACTCAGGGCGATGTTCTGTCCCAACTTCAAAAATTGGCACTAGTCCAAGTGAGAAAACACTGCCAGTTGGTCAAGCATTGGAAATCATACCACCCCCTTCCACTGGGAGTTAGGGTTGGGTAGCTCGCTTCCAACATTCCTGGACTGAAATTCGGAACATGTTTGTATTCTTGTGCTAAGGCATCTACATGAGGTTTTTACTTCATTGTGATGCATATTTTACATAACATTATGTAATACCCCCAAGATATAAATATATAATATACTCCTTTCATACGTCATACATGCTCATACACTGTCCCACCAAGCTGTCACACAGCAAGGACGGCACCGTCCAACCAAGCTGTCACACAGCCAGGACAGCATGTTATGAAAGTGAGTTTTAGTCTTCCTCGTTACTTCCCTTCATACATGCTCATACGCTAAGGATCCGTCCCACCAAGCTGTGGAGCTAGCAGGACAGCATGTATGAAGGTGAATAAATTAGTCATATGAAGTAAACGTGTCACAAGCTATCTCGCGCGCAACGAGGCGTCATTGAGGACACGCGCCCCTCAAATGACTTGTAGGTGACACGTCGACTACATGACACAGCTGAGATAGCCCCTTAACCCAAATATAGGTAGGATAAATCATAGTATAATGAAAATAAATATCTAGAAACATATGCATTGCTTTGAGTCTTTTGTGTATAAACTATGAAGTGTTTCAGCTATATACACACACATCCTCTCAGACATGTAATCTACATAGTCCATACCCTATGAAGTGTTTCAGCTATAGACACACATCTTCTAAGACATGTAATCTACATAGTCCATATTCTATGAAGTGTTTTCGGTATACACACATCCTCTCAGACATGTAAACTACATAGTCCATACTCTATGAAGTGTTTCAGCTATACACACATCCTCTCAGACATGTAATCTACATAGTCCATATTCTATGAAGTGTTTTCGCTATACACACATCCTCTCAGACATGTAATCTACATAGTCCATACCCTATGAAGTGTTTCAGCTATAGACACACATCTTCTAAGACATGTAATCTACATAGTCCATACTCTATGAAGTTTTTCAGCTATACACACACATCCTCTCAGACATGTAATCTACATAGTCCATTCTCTATGAAGTGTTTCAGCTATACACACATCCTCTCATACATGTAATCTACATAGTCCATACTCTATGAAATGTTTCAGCTATACACACATCCTCTCAGACATGTAATCTACATAGTCCATACTCTATGAAGTGTTTCAGCTATACATACATCCTCTCAGACATGTAATATACATAGTCCATACTCTATGAAGTGTTTCAGCTATACAAACATCCTCCCAGACATGTCATCTTCATAGTAGTGTTTCAGCTATACAAACATATAATCTACATAGTCCATGCTCTATGAAGTGTTTCAGCTATAGACACACAGCTTCTAAGACATGTAATATACATAGTCCATCCTCTATGAAGTGTTTCAGCTATAGACACACATCTTCTAAGACATGTAATATACATAGTCCATCCTCTATGAAGTGTTTCAGCTATACAAACATCCTCTCATACATGTCATCTTCATAGTCCATACTCTATGAAGAGTTTCAGCTATACATACATCCTCTCAGACACGTAATATACATAGTCCATCCTCTATGAAGTGTTTCAGCTATACACATATCCTCTCAGACATGTATTATACATAGTCCATACTCTGTGAAGTGTTTCAGCTATAGACACACATCTTCTAAGACATCGATACTCTATGAAGTGTTTCAGCTATACACACACCCTCTCAGACATGTAATTTACATAGTCCATACACTATGAAGTGTTTCAGCTATAGACACACAGCTTCTAAGACATGTAATCTATGTAGTCCATACTCTATGAATGTACTCTACATAGTCCATACTCTATGAATGTACTCTACATAGTCCATACTGTATGGAGTGTTTCAGCTGTATCTTCATAGTCCATACTCTATGGAGTGTTTCAGCTGTATCTTCATAGTCCATACTCTATGGAGGGTTTCATTTATACACACATCCTCTCAGAAATGTAATCTACATAGTCGATACTCTATGAAGTGTTTTAGCTATACACACATCCTCTCAGGCATGTAATCTACATAGTCCATACTCTATGGAGTGTTTCAGCTATATCTTCATAGTCCATACTCTATGAAGTGTAGCAGCACTTCATTTGTAGGATTATGTTTGATAATCCAGCCGCCATTAACTTAGTTATCCCCCTGTCCAGTCAGTGTCCAGTCTGTGATTTGTTGGACAGATTGGTTCTCTCTACATAATTTTTGGAGTAATTGAGCCGTCTCACAATCAAGTCTGTTTTGCTGGGAAGGAAGATGGTTGAATTATTAAGACTACTGTTTCCTACCTCTCTTTGACTAAAATGTATCACTCAGGCTCGTTCTATTAAATATTTACATAAATAACTGCAAAACATTTTGCTGACCAATACTATAAACTTTTTATAAAAACAGCTCTTAATTTCTCAAGATTCAACATTATTAATAAAATGTACATAATTATTAGGTCACCTGAGCTTTAGCTCAAGTGACCTATTGCTATCCGTTTTCGTCCGTCGTCGTCCGTCGTCCGTCGTCCGTCGTCCGTCGTCCGTCGTCCGTTAACATTTTACATTTCAAACTTAAAGTCAAGTTCTGCTGGGCCGATTGAACTGAAAGTTGGTAGGAATGATCGCCTCATGGTCCTGACAAAGTGTTGTTATTTTTCGGGTCGATCAGAAATCCAATATGGCCGCCACGGCCGCCATTTTGAAAACCTATTTCAAACTTAAAGTCAAGTTCTGCTGGACCGATTGAACTGAAAGTTGGTAGGAATGATCGCCTCATGGTCCTGACAAAGTGTTGTTATTTTTCGGGTCGATCAGAAATCCAATATGGCCGCCACGGCCGCCATTTTGAAAACCTATTTCAAACTTAAAGTCAAGTTCTGCTGGACCGATTGAACTGAAAGTTGGTAGGAATGATCGCCTCATGGTCCTGACAAAGTGTTGTTATTTTTCGGGTCGATCAGAAATCCAATATGGCCGCCACGGCCGCCATTTTGAAAACCTATTTCAAACTTAAAGTCAAGTTCTGCTGGGCCGATTGAACTGAAAGTTTGTAGGAATGATCGACTCATGGTCCTGACAAAGTGTTGTTATTTTTCGGGTCGATCAGAAATCCAATATGGCCGCCACGGCCGCCATTTTGAAAAACTATTTCAAACTTAAAGTCAAGTTCTGCTAGGCCGATTGAACTGAAACTTTGTAGGAATGATTGACTCATGGTCCTGACAAAGTGTTGTTATTTTTCGGGTCGATCAGAAATCCAATATGGCCACCACGGCTGCCATTTTGGAAAACTATTTCAAACTTAAAGTAAAGATCTACTTGGCCGATTGAACTGAAACTTTGTAGGAATGATCGACTCATGGTCCTGACAAAGTGTTGTTATTTTTCGGGTCAATCAGAAATACAATTTGGCTGCCATGGCCGCTATTTTGCTACTAAATTCTAATAGGCCGATCTCACTTAAAATTGGTCTAGGAATGATCAGCTCATGGTCCTGACAAAGTTAAGTTAACATTATACTATTTTTTACTCAAATTGGTACATATTTCAACAAAAAAAAAAAAACCTGTAGACTCAGGTGACCGTTAAGGCCCATGGGCCTCTTGTTATATATCTTGTTCAAATACTTAATATCTGTATTGTAATCTTTATGAAATGTCATTGTGTGGCTGTGTCCTTTATATAGATAATTTTCTGAACAGGGGATCACACTTAAGTTGAATGACCAGGGGCGGTGTCTGGTGGCCCGGATAATGCATGGAGGGATGATCCATCGTCAGGGTAAGTGTCTTAATGTAATACAACATCAGAGTAATATATTATTAAGTGTCTTAATGTGATAAAATGTTAGGGTAAGTGTCTTGTTATAATACAATGTTAGGGTAAGTGTATTAATATAATACAATGCTAGGGTAAGTGTCTTGATATAATACAATATTAGGGTAAGTGTCTTAATATAATACAATGTTAGGGTAAGTGTCTTGTTATAATACAATGTTAGGGTAAGTGTATTAATATAATACAATGCTATGGTAAGTGTCTTGTTATAATACAATGTTAGGGTAAGTGTCTTGATATAATACAATGTTGGGGTAAGTGTCTTGATATAATACAATGTTAGGGTAAGTGTCTTAAAATAATACAATCCTAGGGTAAGTGTCTTAATATTGTACAATCCTAGGGTAAGTGTCTTAATATTGTACAATGTTAGGGTAAGTGTCTTAATATAATACAATGCTAGGGTAAGTGTCTCGATATAATACAATGTTATGGTGAGTGTCTTAAAATAATACAATCCTAGGGTAAGTGTCTTAATATTTTACAATGTTAGGGTAAGTGTCTTAATATAATACAATGTTAGGGTAAGTGTATTAATATAATACAATGCTAGGGTAAGTGTCTTGTTATAATACAATGTTGGGTAAGTGTATTAATATAATACAATGTTAGGGTAAGTGTCTTAATATAATACAATGCTAGGGTAAGTGTCTTGATATAATACAATGCTAGGGTAAGTGTCTTGTTATAATACAATGTTAGGGTAAGTGTCTTAATGTAATACAATGTTAGGGTAAGTGTCTTGATATAATATAATGTTAGGGTAAGTGTCTTAATGGCATACGATATCAGAGTAAGCGTCTTAATAAGATACATCATTAGCTTTGAAATAAGTGTTATGAGTGATCCAGTCAGGCAGAGAGTTGTGTCTGATCCACCGTCAGTGTGAGTGTTGTGTCTAAATCACTGTCAGTGTGAGTGTTGTGTCTGATCCACTGTCAGTGTGAGTGTTTTGTCTGATCCATGCTTAAACTGTGAGTTGTGCCTCGTCCATGAATAGGCTGTGCTTTGCATCTCTACCTCGGAGGGACATTATACAAATATACCAGTAACGTAATTGGTAATTAGACTCAGCCTATCTAGTTAGCCTTGACAAGCAAAAGATCTATTTGAAAAATTTATGAGTGTATTGTCATCTAAAAGTGTGAGTGTTGTGTCTAAATCCCTGTCAGTGTGAGTGTTGTGGCTGATTCACTGTCAGTGTGAGTGTTTTGTCTAAATCACTGTCAGTGTGAGAGTGTCTTAATATAATACAATGTTAGGGTAAGTGTCTTGTTATAATACAATGTTAGGGTAAGTGTATTAATATAATACAATGCTAGGGTAAGTGTCTTGTTATAATACAATGTTAGGGTAAGTGTCTTAATATAATACAATGCTAGGGTAAGTGTCTTGATATAATATAATGTTAGGGTAAGTGTCTTAATATTTTACAATGTTAGGGTAAGTGTCTTAATATTTTACAATGTTAGGGTAAGTGTATTAATATAATACAATGTTAGGGTAAGTGTCTTGATATAATACAATGTTGGGGTAAGTGTCTTGATATAATACAATGTTGGGGTAAGTGTCTTGATATAATACAATGTTATGGTGAGTGTCTTAATATAATACAATGCTAGGGTAAGTGTCTTGTTATAATACAATGTTAGGGTAAGTGTATTAATATAATACAATGTTAGGGTAAGTGTATTAATATAATACAATGTTAGGGTAAGTGTATTAATATAATACAATGTTAGGGTAAGTGTCTTAATGGCATACGATATCAGGGTAAGCGTCTTAATAAGATACATCATTAGCTTTGAAATAATTGTTATGAGTGATCCAGTCAGGCAGAGAGTTGTGACTGATCCACCGTCAGTGTGAGTGTTGTGTCTAAATCCCTGTCAGTGTGAGTGTTGTGGCTGATCCACCGTCAGTGTCAGTGTTGTGTCTGAATCACTGTCACTGTGAGTGTCGTGTCTGATCCACTGTCAGGGTCAGTGTTGTGTCTGATCCACTGCCAGGTTGGGTGTTGTGTCTGATCCACTGGCAGGGTGAGTGTTGGGTCTGATACACTGTCAGGGCGAGTGTTTTGTCTGATCCACTGTCACTGTGAGTGTTGTGTCTGAATCACTGTCAGTGTGAGTGTCGTGTCTGATCCACTGTCAGGTTGAGGGTTGTGTCTGATCCCCTGTCAGGGTGAGTGTTGTGTCTGATCCACTGTCAGGGTGAGTGTTTTGTCTGATCCATGTTTAAACTGTGAGTTGTGCCTCGTCCATCAATAGGCTGTGCTTTGCATCTCTACCTCGGAGGGACATTATACAAATATACCAGTAACGTAACTGGTAAGTAGACTCAGCCTATCTAGTTAGCCTTGACAAGCAAAAGATCTATTTGAAAAATTTATGAGTGTATTGTCATCTAAAAGTAATATAGCTGCGGAAATGTTACCAGAGAGAAAATCTGGAAGATAATTGGAAACTGGATGGGCTAGGCTGTAGATAGGCGTTAGGTAGGAGTGAGGTACAGAGGATGTGAGTAAACGCTAGAGTAGACGTAGAAGATGATATCGTGAGGTTACAGGGGACGGGAGTAGTGTAAATGTTAGTGTAGACGTAGAAGATGATATCGTGAGGCTACAGGGTGGCTGATGATTGATCCGGTGTTGGAAATGTCCCTGTGGGGGAAGCAGACCTGTGATTGTATCAGAGGGTATTGTGGTCTAGAGCATCCTGTAGCTACCTAACAGCGTTAGTCGAACCTTTGGGCATTCTTTTCTCTACTTATTGACTGCACAGCTAAACTAGTCACCAAAACTGAACTCAACCTGAACGATTTTTCAGCACCAAAACTTGACTCTCACACCTAAACCTCCTTAACAATGTAGTGTGAAAAAATGAACAGAAACAGAATAGTTTAAACTACAACATTAACCATAAGAAACTGTTTTGATGTACACTGTATAGTAAGTGACTTTTTCTATAAATAATTTACAGAAATGCATTGGCTCTTTTTATGGTCATAATGTACAGGATAGGATATTTTAATACAGACAAAGAACTATTTGGTTTAATAATGTACAGGATAGGATATTTTGATACAGACAAAGAACTATTTGGTTTCATAATGTACAGTAATTAAAACACCATTTCTATGACAATGTACAGTAAAAGACTATTTTGACTTATGGACTCCTGTGATTGTGTATATATATAATGTGCTATATGAACCTGAAAAAGTTATATTAATCAAGGCATCACAAAAGTCCATAGCCATTTTTTATGCTTCATAAATAAAAGTAAAAACAAACTCACAGTCCTTAATTGTCTCGATGCTAGGATTTCTGCCATATCTAAAATAAAGAAAATGTACACCTTGACTATATAAGCAGATCAGGCGTCATGCTGACCAGTACCATTGTTTTTGTCTACCTTTCATGGTCCATTGACTTTGTCAGCATCTCAATCAATATTTAGTTTTTGCGTTCACGTTAGTTTCTCTGAAACAGTAAGTGTTACACCAACCAAACTTGACATGTGCATTGATGGTTAAAGCCATCAAAGCCATCAACAGGTGAGACATCGGCTTGTAAAAAACATACAACCAGATATATAATAAATCTCCAAATCTTGTTTATCAAATACACTTTTTACTAGGCAGAGAAGCAGGGGACTCCCCTAAAGACTATACTGTATTTAGAAGTCTAGAAACTGTACAAATCGAAGGAGTGTTCCAAATTTGTAATACTGATCTGCTTAAGAAAGTTTGTAGTTTTTAGAAACAACTGTAAAACTTTTGAATATATTGTCAAATCATGCTGATAATTCCAAACAAAATAGGAGTATCATGATCATTGTATGAATTGGACACGTATAGGTATTTCATTGACTTAACTACTTAATACCAACACTAAGTATAGTACATATATGTTGGTATACCTGTACAAGTAACATGTTCAGACATTATCAAGGGCAAAATGTAATCTGCAATGATAATAAGTTGCATGTAATGTATAAGTGTGCATATAAATGTAAAATGTACAGCATCATTTTAACCATGAAGGTTTGTATACATGTATCATAAACATTGGACCTCTTGTTCCACACATAGTGTGGCTGAGTGTAAATAAAAATCTTGAAACACTTGAAACCCATATTTACTGTAAAAAAAACAGTCAACAGGAATTTTTGAGAACTGATTCAGCCAAATAAATTTGCAAGAAATGATGCACAAAACTGGACTGTTTTGACATACAATATACACCTGTCACTTTGACATACAATATACACCTGTGACTTGGACATACAATATACACCTGTGACTTTGACATACAATATACACCTGTGACTTTGACATACAATATACACCTGTCACTTTGACATACAATATACACCTNGTACAATATACACCTGTGACTTCCATTTTACTTTCCAGGTACATTACACGTGGGGGACGAGATCAGAGAGATCAATAATGTCAGTGTTGTCAACAAAACAGTGGAGGTGTTACAGAGAATGCTGGTAAGGCACTCCCTCTTTGTTCTGTTGGTCGGTTGGTTTGTTCACTTGTAGTAAATCTTATGGTACAGAATGTATCTATAACAAGAAATCCATCTTGTTCTAAAGTGACCCTTTCTAAATTATTTACCACTTCATCGTAACTGAAATTAATACAAAAAAATCTGTTTGGTATGAAAGTGTTAAAACAGGTGAACTTAATCTTGTTAAAAAAAATCAATTAATTGTTTACTAATAAGATGATGCTCTGACTGTTTTCTTTGTTGGTCATATCATCACATTGTGTTCGACAGTCAAACATTATATAGAGTAGTTTGTTCAACATGTTGACTTATAAGGTTAAATCATAACATTGTATCATCACATTAGGTTCAATGGTTGAAAATTCCATTTTGTTAAACCCTTTCAGCCCTATGTAACTTTAGTAACCTCTACCATGCATTGATCTAGATGAGTCCATTTTGGTCTACATTGATGAAAGGGTTAATGTTAAACCATCTAATTGTGTTCAATGCTAATGAACACTCCCATTGTGTCTAACGGTTTAACTTCACGTCTTCAATCATCACATTTTCACCATAATTGATAAAAAAACACTGTTTTCAATGGTTAAAAACATCACATTATGTTTAATGGTTGAACTAGCTGTCCCATTGTATTCATTGGTAAAACCATCTCATTGTGTACCGCGGTGAAATGAATCACAAAGTTCAATTCTTCAAACATCACATTGTGTTCAATGGTAAACATCACATTGTAGTCATTAGTAAAATGCCGTATTGTGTTCATTGTTAATATACCTCTGCCAAACAGTTCTGTTAAGTGGCTAATCACTGCCTGGTTTAAATACCCAGTGCAGTATGGAGGCTATTTTGAACAGGAATTAACATTCCAGAGACAAATTAAACATTGGGAGATGTGTGTTTGATGATTTATAAAGCCTCTTACTGACATTACCACATGCCTGTAATCAATTAGCATGCTTAAAGTAGGCAGCTCATGGTTGATAGATTTACTGGTAGAAGTTTTTATCAGAAATTAAGTCTGGAGATGTGAACTATATATGTATATAGGTGAGGTCTTTAAAACGCAATTTAATGCTTTACAAAAATTGGATATCAATACAAATTATATAATGCAATGTAAGGAAGGCAGCATGTGTCTGGTAGTTCCAGGAATTTAAGCAATTATTGAAAAATGTCTTTTAATGATAATCAATAAAAAATTATATATATAAAAGGTGTAAGTAGTGATAAGAAATTATATATATAAAAGGTGTAAGTACTGATAAGATAGTTGGAGTTTTATGCTAATTTGTTTATGGAGTTCATTATCATACTTTATGCCGATTACATGTCTGTGTTGCTTATTATAACCAACAGAGGGAGCTGAGTGGATCGGTGACCTTTAAGGTCATACCGCAACCGTTGCTAAGTATGTTTGGTGGCCATGGCGACAATAACAACCACAATGAGGTAGGGTATCACACCCCTGGTAGCCGTTCGTCATCGTCGTCATGTCAACACCACCACACTATTTATTTTTTTATATTTATTTATTGTTTTCACTTTCCTGCTCTCCATCCAGTTTTCCTTTCCTTTGTTTCTCATTCTCTGTTCAATCTTTCCTCCATGCACATTTTGTTTTTGCAGAAGGATGCTCGGGGGAGTGTGTCGCTGAAGATTGTCCCGAGCCATCGACACAATGCTGCACACTGTGAGGTTGGTTGGACGCTTGGACTAAACCATGTTCTGTAATTCAGACTTTTTTGTGAAGTGAAGTTTTCGCGATATTTATAAAAAATCATCTTCTCTAAATCGTTAAAGCAACAGCAGCTACAAAGCATGAAATTGCATCTTTTGACAAAAACAGAATAGAATTTTGTTCAGATTGGGTGTCTTTGGGGCCACTCAGCGGTATTTATTTGGGACCAAATTTAAGTTGAGTTACGTAGTCAATTAACATAAATAACTATATCTGCCCTAAATTTCGGTGGATTTCAAGTAAACTTGACAGGGATATGAAACTAAGGTGATTAGGTTCTGAAGCTGTTAAAATGGGGAGCCTGCTCTTTGAAGGGACTAGTGGCTGGATCAGAAGAGTATAATTTTGCACAATATTTTAATAAAAATCATCTTATCTGTGATAAATAAATCAATGCCAGTAAAAAAAACATTGCATATAAATGTATATAGCCACAAAAATGTCAAAGCTAGCTTTATTAAGTCCATTATTCCACCCGTTGGAGGGACCAGAGTTTAGTATTTTGTAAGGTTAATTAATGAGAATGATATAACAGTGACAGTTCTAACCAGGGCACCACAAATGGGAAATTTAAGGGAAAAATCCTGTAGGGACAAATTCCAAAAATGGAAAAATTACTAAATTTTTCCAGAAATCATCATCTCAAAACTTGATTAATTCCACAAGCAAGTTCTCTACAATGATGTAAAGGTCATTTTAAACACGAAATAATTTCCAGTGAAATTATTTTGAAAGTGAAAGAAATTGTGGTTCTGAAATTCAAGAACACCACCACAACTGCCATTTTGAAAACCCATCCAAAAGGATATTCAACCTATGGGCCTATTATAGATTTTTGAATACTGTCTATTTTATCTTAAACAAAATATCAAAATAAAAGCATGCAATAAAATTATTTTATTCATGGCAATTTCGACAGGTTTTTTTTTAGAATTCTTAAGGTACCGGTAAAAAGAAATCTGCTAGCTTCCTTAAAACAAGAAGCAAAATCTCCACAAAAAAAGCTGATATCCAGAACGATCTGTTTGTAGTGCACACCTTGTGCCTCACTGTCTTGTTGTTTGTGAAGCAGCACACCTTTAGACTACTGATCTTGTGTGTAATGTTTGTGAACACATACCACAGTAGCTGAGGAGGAATGACTGGATCTTGTAGTTCTGGTGACGTGTTCTTAAACTGTAAATGTGTCGTCGTAGTTGTAACTGGTGTACTTTGGTCATTGTCCTATTATGTAAGTAGATCATATATGTTTGTTTAAGCAATGGTGAAATTAGAATTTTTTGAAGGAAGAGTCACTTCAAAGGGACAGAACTCTTGAAAACACTTTGAAAGGAGAAGCCCTCCCAGATTTGACACTGATTGATACAACAAACCGAGTCTGTGATGTTGACTGATGATTGTGTTTTACAATGAACGTGAAGCATGTTTGTAAGCATGTTGTTTTCCATGTTAACCCTGCCCGCCTTTCTACCTAACCAGCCAGCACACCCTATTTTCACATTATGCGTTAAACGTTGAGATACTTACAACTAAATAATAGGAGCTAGATCAATCTAGAAGGTACATCTTTTTTCCATGGAAAAAATATCAATATTTGTACAAGATTTTTTGTCTCCTTTTTTAGGTGCTGTTTTCTTTTCATATTACGGGTAGTTAATTGCTTAAGATAAATACATGTACTACAAACTTCGATCCCTCTCGATACATTGAAATTTAAAAAAAAAAAATATGGGCAATTTTCACTGATTAGGAAAAAGGAACAATTATTACGGAATAAACCTGAATGACTTTGGCATTAGATAAAATAGGAAACAATGCTGATTACCTCCATAATTTACAAGTTACAAATGTTAGAAAGCAAAAATTAATTTGCTTAAAATTTTTTGTCAGGAAAAAAATTATGTTATTTTCCATTGTTAATAATGTTAATCCCAAAATTATCTGTCAAGTTTTGCATAATGAAATTAAAATAGTGTTGATACATTGTGAAGCTTTTTATGGTTGTCTCCACTACCAATGTGTGGAGAAACCCCATTTATCACATAATTGGCCTGTTATCCAGTGAATTCGCGCATGTAATATTTGTACATACCCTGGAGCATTTTTCAATGGCTGTGCCAGTCAGAAATTGATTGTGACGTCAAAATATGGACAATGATGTGACGTCATAAATTGTGAATGGCACAACAAAATGGCTCTGTTTGATTAAGCCCTCTACATTTTGGCTTTTAAACCTGTAAAATGTAAGTTTTTTGAGTTATGTGATAAACAGTATCTTAAATTTGTTTTCATTTCATATGAGCTTTCATAAAACTCTTCTCAAAGTTTTAATTTTTGCTTAAAAATAACTGACATCAATTTGATACAAGAGTACAGATGAAACAGTCTTCATATAATAACTGAGACAAGTCCAACAACATTTTCTGTGTACAACTCTGGTTAAGATCCCCATAAGACTGCCAGAAACTGTGACTATGCACTAACAAACAGTTTTGCCAGCTTGACTAGCTTTGATAAATCAGTTCTGAAAAGAAAAACATACCTTGTGGGACTTTCATGAAACATAATAGGGATGGGGAAAAACAGCAAACCTCAGGGGAAAAACAGCAAAACTCTGGGGGAAAACAGCAAAACTCTGGGGAAAAACAGCAAAACTCAGCGTTACAGAACAATGGCACTAGACCTGGATCTGAACCCTGGACTTTATTGAGGAAAGGTTACTGTTTAATATACAAAAAAAAAAACGCAGTGGGCACATAGAACACAGTAACAACTCCCAGAGGCTGCAGTATGTTTTAGCTTCCTGTTTGTCGGAGATGTTAACTACCAGAGGCTGCAGTATGTTTAACCTTCCCGTTTGTCAGAGATGTTAACTCCCAGAGGTTGCAGTATGTTTTAGCCTTCCTGTTTGTCAGAGATGTTAACTCCCAGAGGCTGCAGTATGTTTTAGCGTCCTGTTTGTGGGAGATGTTAACTCCCGGAGGCTGCAGTATGTTTTAGCTTGCTGTTTGTCGGAGATGGTAACTACCAGAGGTTGCAGTATGTTTTAGCTTCCTGTTTGGCAGAGATGTTAACTCCCAGAGGCTGCAGGATGTTTTAGCTTCCTGTTTGTCGGGGATGTTAACTCCCAGAGGCTGCAGTATGTTTTAGCTTCCTGTTTGTCGGAGATGTTAACTCCCGGAGGCTGCAGTATGTTTTAGCTTCTTGTTTGTCGGAGATGTTAACTCCCAGAGGCTGCAGTATGTTTTAGCCTCCTGTTTGTCGGAGATGTTAACTCCCAGAGGGTGCAGTATGTTTTAGCCTTCCTGTTTGTCAGAGATGTTATACTCCCAAAGGCTGCAGTATGTTTTAGCCTTCCTGTTTGTCAGAGATGTTTTACTCCCAAAGGCTGCAGTTTGTTTTAGCCTTCCTGTTTGTCGGAGATGTTAACGCCCAGAGGCTGCAGTATGTTTTAGCCTTCCTGTTTGTCAGAGATGTTATACTCCCAAAGGCTGCAGTATGTTTTAGCCTTCCTGTTTGTCGGAGATGTTAACTCCCAGAGGCTGCAGTAGGTTTTAGCTTCCTGTTTGTCGGAGGTGTTAACTCCCAGAGGCTGCAGTATGTTTTAGCTTCCTGTTTGTCAGAGATGTTAACTCCCAGAGGCTGCAGTATGTTTTAGCTTCCTGTTTGTCGGAGATGTTAACTACCTGAGGCTGCAGTATGTTTTAGCCTTCCTGTTTGTCGGAGATGTTAACTCCCAGAGGCTGCAGTATGTTTTAGCCTTCCTGTTTGTCAGAGATGTTATACTCCCAAAGGCTGCAGTATGTTTTAGCCTTCCTGTTTGTCGGAGATCTTAACTCCCAGAGGCTGCAGTATGTTTTAGCCTTCCTGTTTGTCAGAGATGTTAACTCCCAGAGGCTGCAGTATGTTTTAGCTTCCTGTTTGTCGGAGATGTTATAGACTTGTTAATATTCTTTTATGAATAATTTACACATCTGCTTGTTTTATGTTCTGCAAGACAATTTTAATCTTTTTTATTTCAATATTGAAATTTGAGCTATAGAAGCATGTCAATTTTTGCATGGATTTAATTGTATTTATATTCAATGAAACCATGACACTCTTTTTTCTATATGATCAGTTATTGACATAGATTCCTGAGTCTGGAATTATAAACTCAAGTCATTACAATTTCAGGCCATTAAAATTTTGACCTTGAGCCCTTCAAAACAAAATCTTCCAGTGTCTTTTTTTCCCTCCTCTTAATAACTTTGTGACCAATAATCTGAAAGTGCCTGTTCTACAGAGTGTTACTTCCAGCTGACTGACAATGTAATACAATAACAATATCCAGGGTTTTTTCCTACTCTTCTGTTTCCAGAATCAGAGGGAAAAAACACTGAATATTTCTCATGTTTAGCTCACCTGTGAGCTTACTTGTATACAGGGATCAATCTAGGTTTACGGGGAAACTTTTTCAGCTTTGGGGAGATTTAAAATTTGATACAAGGCTCTAGCGTCATGAAGGTAAAAGATAAATGTTTTGTCCGACATACATGTGTGCAGTATATTTCAATTTTTAAACAATTTTAGGCTTAAAATCCCAGAAGTTTTGTTTAAATTATGTCGAGAAAATGTATATATGCAATATTATGTATTTTAACTGTTGAACTTTAAAGAAAACATATATAGGGGAAATATTTTGAAGAATAACAGCTATTTTCTTGTTGAAATAGGGGAATTTTGAAGCACATAGGGGGAATTTCAAAGAACAGGGGAAATTTCTTCTGTAGGGGAAACTACCCATAAATAGTAGTGAATCAAGTCTAGATTGTTCCCTGGCATAGTGTGCCATCCAGATGGTGTCATCTTTTCTCATTAAACCACTTCTACAGAACATAATACCTAGGGACATGATACCTAGGGACATAATACCTAGGGACATGATACCTAGGGACATAATACCTAGGGTCATGATACCTAGGGACATGATACCTAGGGACATGATACCTAGGGTCATCATACCTAGGGACATGATACCTAGGGACATGATACCTAGGGACATAATACCTAGGGTCATCATACCTAGGGACATGATACCTAGGGACATAATACCTAGGGTCATCATACCTAGGGACATAATACCTAGGGACATGATACCTAGGGACATAATACCTAGGGTCATCATACCTAGGGACATAATACCTAGGGACATCATACCTAGGGACATAATACCTAGGGTCATCATATCTAGGGACATAATACCTAGGGTCATCATACCTAGGGACATGATACCTAGGGACATAATACCTAGGGTCATCATACCTAGGGACATGATACCTAGGGACATAATACCTAGGGTCATCATACCTAGGGACATAATACCTAGGGTCATCATACCTAGGGACATAATACCTAGGGTCATCATACCTAGGGACATGATACCTAGGGACATCATACCTAGGGACATGATACCTAGGGACATCATACCTAGGGACATGATACCTAGGGTCATCATACCTAGGGACATGATACCTAGGGACATGATACCTAGGGACATCATACTTAGGGACATAATACCTAGGGACATGATACCTAGGGTCATGATACCTAGGGACATGATACCTAGGGACATAATACCTAGGGTCATGATACCTAGGAACATGATACCTAGGGACATAATTCCTAGGGTCATCATACCTAGGGCCATGATACCTAGGGACATGATACTTAGGGTCATGATACCTAGGGACATCATACCTAGGGACATGATACCTAGGGACATGATACCTAGGGTCATGATACCTAGGGATATAATACCTAGGGACATGATACCTAGGGTCATGATATTTGGCTTTTAGCTTGTTGGTATAAATGCCTGTCAATTTTGTTCAAATAAATTAATTTAAATTTCATTCAAGGTCACCAGGGTCAAATGTATTAAAATCTTCAAATGACTTCAAATGAATCATGAGACCTTGGTATTTATATTTGATTTGTAACTTACTTAAAGGGTGAAGAGCTATCAGTTTTGTGCAAATAAACTACCTTGACCCACATTGAGGTTCGCAGTGGGGTTAAATGTTAAACCTTTAAATGACTCTATCTGTGATCACAGGGTCTTGAGTTATGCTTGCTGGGGTGAAATGCTGTCAAAATGTATCACTTGTACCAACCATCAAAGCTATATGGATCAAATGTATTGAAATCTTAAACTGAAACATTAAGCCAATGGTATTGACATTTGGGCTGTAGATTGCTAGGGTTAAGGTTATCAATCCTCTTCAAGGTCACAGGGTTACTGTGTTGAAAATTGATACAATAATTCCTATCTTTGCCCCGACAAAATGTAATTTTACATAGATGTAAATGTTTGGTATGTAAAACATCATCATAATCTTACAATCTGTATTGATTCACAGAAATGATTAAAGGGTTTCTGGAACCTAACTTTATCTTTTACTGATTCACAGTCTCAAAGTGTTGGACAGTCTGATCTCAATCTTTATAGAAATGTAATACAGATTCAAGAGTTTGTGGCACCTTGATCTTTACAGATTTACGTGCGGGCTTTATTTGATTATTGTCCAGAAGACGATGACATCATTCCTTGTCGACAGGCGGGTGTGCCTTTCAAGTGTGGAGACATCCTTCAGGTATAATGACTGATTACTAGTTTAGGAATGCATGGCTAAGTAAGATAGATATGAGAGCTTGCCTCCTTTTACTGACCTGTATTCCTAGTGACCTGAATTTCACAACATATTACATTGATCATGATTGAAAAGGCTTTGGTATATATTTACTTTACTAAGATATATTTTTTAATCTCTACTCAAAATCAGTGTCAAACTGGAAAATGTTTTGTGCTGTCATTGTGACATTCAGTTATAACATGATGATATATGTATGTGTATGAAATAAATGTAAATTTAAACATTCAGTTGACATAATTTGCATTTGAAATATGGCAGTATTATGTCTTACTTAATATTATGTAGGATAAATTTGCAAAAATCGTAATTGGCATTTCTGAGATAAGTAATGAGAGAGTGTAACAATGGGATGGGTCGCCCCATTCCTACAGTTGATTGCTCATTGTTTACAGTTTTAGCAAGTATTTGATGTGAGCTTTTGACTTATTTGAACTTTGACCTACAGGTGATAAATAAGGATGACTCCAATTGGTGGCAGGCACGACGAGTGGGGCTCCCGACAACAGAACCAGCGGGACTTATTCCATCTCCCGAACTCCAGGAGTGGCGGACAACGTGTTCCGCACGGGAGAAACGTCAGGACCATGCAGGTACAAAATTGCGTTTAAAAGGTGAAAGGTTGAGGACACTTGTTAGGGCAACTTTTATTTCATAATTTAAAAACTCAAGACTGATACAAGTTTGTGAATAATTAAAGAATTATAAGATAATAAAGACATTTGTTCAAGTTATCTGTATTCAAATCAATTGCCATGTTAATGAAGCAATATTTCTAATAATGTGCGTTTATTTCCCATTACAGTTCATTGTTCCTGGTTTGGTCGAAAGAAAAAAGATAAATATCTTGCTAAACACAACGCCATTTTTGACCAGCTAGACTTAGTTACGTATGAAGAGGTTGTTCAACTACCAGCATTCCTCAGGAAAACTTTGGTGCTCCTAGGTACTTACATCACGCGAAGGAACTTTTTATATTCATGAAAATCCTCGAATTCTGTTTTACATCATTATGTGGTCTTAATCTATAAAATTATATGAAGAACTGTAATGTATTTCCATCTGTCCATATGTTTGTCAAGTTATTGGTAAATTGTTTGATCCTTAAACAGTAAACTCCTGAACTTTCATGGACTTCTGTACCAACACAAGACAACGGAGATTGTGCATCATCACCAGAAAATGTGTTCCATACTACTCTATAGGGTTGTAAATCTAAGGTCAAGGTCATTTATTGATTCCTGCATCTAAAATATGATCCTTCATCTAAGGTCAAGGTCTTTTATGCGACACTGCATCTAAGGTCAAGGTCTTTTATACGATCCTTCATCTGAGGTCAATGTCTTTTATACGATCCTTCATCTGAGGTCAATGTCTTTTATACGACCCTGCATCTAAGGTCAAGGTCTTTTATAATAGAATACTACATCTAAGGTCAAGGTCTTTTATAGAATCCTACATCTAAGGTCAAGGTCTTTTATAGAATCCTACATCTGATGTCAAGGTCTTTTATAGAATCCTACATCTCAGGTCGAGGTCTTTTATAGAATCCTACATCTAAGGTCAATGTCTTTTAAAGAATCCTACATCTAAGGTCAAGGTCTTTTATAGAATCCTACATCTAAGGTCAAGGTCTTCTATATAATCCTACATCTAAGGTCAATGTCTTTTATAGAATCCTACATCTGATGTCAAGGTCTTTTATAGAATCCTACATCTAAGGTCGAGGTCTTTTATAGAATCCTACATCTAAGGTCAAGGTCTTCTATATAATCCTACATCTGATGTCAAGGTCTTTTATAGAATCCTACATCTAAGGTCGAGGTCTTTTATAGAATCCTACATCTAAGGTCAAGGTCTTCTATATAATCCTACATCTGATGTCAAGGTCTTTTATAGAATCCTACATCTAAGGTCGAGGTTTTTATAGAATCCTACATCTAAGGTCAAGGTCTTTTATAGAATCCTACATCTGAGGTCAAGGTCTTTTATAGAATCCTACATCTAAGGTCAAGGTCTTTTATAGAATCCTACATCTAAGGTTAAGGTCTTTTATAGGAACCTGCATCTGAGGTATGGGTAACTAATTATGATCATTGTCAGATATGCTGTTTTTCTTATCCAGACAATGATTTATCAAAGGCTTTTTGCTGAGAATAAATTGCTCTATTCCAATAGATTTCTCTTTCCCTTGTAACACCTGATATCCCTGTTTTGATAAGAAATTATGAGTTTACAATATTTTATGGAAACTTTATCATTTCAAAGGTTTAAGAAAAATGAGGAGGAATTAAAATAAACTTTTTCAAAATTTGTATTCAAATATACAGAGCATTTGCATGAAGTTTTCATTAGGGTCAGTGATCAACATTAACAAAATGGATACATAGTTTTGATAAGCCTCTTTCCTCCTATATTCAATTTCCATAATTCATGCTTAGCATGACTTTACAAACTGTGCCCATTTGATGAGACTGTTTGTTGCTGTTTGTTACAGGTGCCCATGGAGTAGGACGGAGACACATCAAAAACACACTTATTACAAGCCACCCGGAGCGGTTCGCCTACCCCATTCCTCGTACGTAGCCACACTTATACCACAACAAATATTTGCTTTTTATTGACATAATACTAGACAGTATATATCAGTGATGTTAGCCGCCTCATACGGATGAATATAGTAGCATTGTCTCAGGTATTGTTGACTCTAAAGAGTTAGGCTTTCGTGACCAAGTTACCCTTAGAGCTGGAGCTTAACAAAACGAGTGACTAAGAGTATATGGTAGAACACAAAGCATGCTGATACTTGTACCCATGTGTTTTAAATCATTGATGCTGTACTAAATTGTTATAACCAATCAGTGATGCTGTTCTAAATTGTTATAACCAATCAGTGATGCTGTTCTAAATTGTTATAACCAATCAGTGATGCTGTACTAAATTGTTATAACCAATCGATGACATTGTACTGAACTGTTGTGACCAATTAGTGATGTCTTACTTCACTGTTTGTCAGATACGACGCGGCCGCCAAGAGAGACGGAGACCAATGGTAAAAACTATTACTTTGTGACTCATGAGAAAATGATGCAGGACATTGCAGCCAACCAATACCTGGAGTATGGAACACATGAGGAATCCATGTACGGCACCAAACTCGACACAATTCGTAGTATTCATGATAAGGGCCTCATGGGAATTCTGGACGTAGAACCACAGGTATGATCCCAGCTATCTTTTTGTTTTGCAATCTACATAACTAAACTTAAATGTATTGGCCCTACTGTATCCTTAAAACCATTTTCATGCTTTAGCGTAAACTCTGTGCTAAAATCAACTTTCTTGTAATTAAGTTGCTGAAATCTTGTGATGCAGTCAAAATTTAAGTCCAGACATAGAAGATGGTATTAGGTTTCTCTCCAAAGTTCCCCCAAGTCATTTAAAAATGAGAGAGTTGGAAACAAAGTGGATATATATCAATGGCAATGGTAGTGTTAAGAGGCCTTTTGATATGTAAGGTCAGGAAAGTCTAGAGCTATTTGGATCTCAAAGGTCACAGCCAGAAGTGATCTCAATATAAATGTCAAGGTCATGGGAATTATTAGGATGTCAGATTCCTTTCTCTAAAGGTCTTTTAATGTCAAAGGTCATGGTCAGAAGATCTTTTTATGTCAAATCACACTGAAAAAAGAAATATATATATATTTCAAAATATATGTATTATAGACTCAGAGACTGACACTATTTTCATTAAAGATAAACTTTATTTATTTTACAACAATTATGAAACAAGTTATTTCAACTTGTATTAATCACTCTTGTTTGCCGGATGTTAGCGCGCTGGAAGTCTTATTGTGGGAGGAAACCTGAATACCAGGAAAAATCCCAAGTGGTCGGGCAGGTGACCCAATACCTTTTTAAGTTCGATCGGGGAATTCGACCATGGCCGCCTTGGTGAAAGGCAAGTGCGCTATCAAGTGCACCACCCAACCACCCAATTTATTTTTATTACATTTTCGTACTAAGTTTAGAAATCATGCTGATTCATGGTGCTCCATGACTGACCAAATTTGCTGAACTGAATTCAGGATTTGCTTGCCCAGTTCCTATGATGCATATTATTTCTCTGACAACATTGTGAATTTAGATAATTAGATGACCTGGAACAATTAAGATTACAGATGTATTTGGCCATATTTGGGCATGTAAACAAATTTATCTTTGAGTTTTTACATTGTACACATTGCAGGTATCTTTTATCTTGTGAATATGTATTCCTGTTCTTATTTTGCTATTTCCCAGTACAAATAATCTATTTTTTATGTGAACAATGACCCAGTAAAATGGAATGTGGTACAATGTTTATAGCCATATTCTGTTTGTACCCACTAATCTTGTAAGGAACATTTTGGCTTTCACTGAAAACATAAATGTGTAACGGTAAATATACATAATACAATGTGTGTGTTAACAGTTTGTTCACAGCGTGTAAACACATATTTCAGGACATATGTGAGCCGACTTCATCGATGTAAAACAAATGAACAATTTTCAAAACACAACATTTCACTTAGGCCAAATAAAAAGGTGTCTGTTTCCTATATTTCTATTTTTTGCTGACAAAAACTTATTCATTACATTTTAAAAAGCAATAAATGTACATGCTTTTATGACAAACAGAAGTGAAAATCAAACTCTCCTCTTAAGTCTATCATCAGATCAAATCACCTGTGTACAGGGTCTATCTGTCTTTAAACAATTCCAGTCATTTCTATTTCACAAAAATAACTGTTATATTATTTATGGAGATTCCCCTTGGTACATAGTTGTGTATAAAAATCTTATGGTGGTGGGCACCAAGATCCCTCTCGGATCTCTTATCTTAAGAGTTGTAAAAAGAATGTTCACATGATATACATTATGTGGATTTATAATGCTATGATAAACAGATATATTTCTATTTGGCCTTAAAAAGATTTTCTAGAACTAGAGCCAGCTTGGTGGAATAAACAGTAGACAATTTAGTGCCGATGTAGTGTCTCCCATGTTACTATGGTTACAGGCTATACGAGTACTACGGACGGGAGATTTCGCTCCCTTTATTGTGTTCGTGGCAGCTCCTACAATCGCTGCTATACATGAGGTAACCTGCTGGCATGCCTCTCCCTCCCTCCCTCATTAAATGGTCGCCATGGTAACTACTGAAAGTCGAATGGTGTTCATTTCCTGTACTTGAATGGCTAAAGATTTTTTTACTGGTATATTTTCATGTAATAAAAAGTCAATTTGATTGGTGATAATTCTTTGCATCTTTACAAGTGTCAAAAGTTTGTTCCACAATATGCTAAATACTCAATTCTAAGATGTAAGATTAATTTGTTATAATGACGAGTTCCTGGAGTAAATACATATTATCTTGGTATTGATCAGGACTTGTCTGTTGGTATCATGGCGGCCATTGGTGCACTTGGACATGCCACTATTATGACTGTCATGCTTATTGTGTTACGTCACTGCCATTGGTGTCAGTTGGTACAGAGACATGGAACAAACAACATCAAACATTACATGATGTATAGACCTGCTCAGGTCAAATAACCTTTACTCAAGTATAATTTTAAGACAAAATTTGAAATCAGTGTTTGAAATAATTCCCCTTAAAGTTTTTGACAAAATAATGAATCCCCCATTTCAAATAGATAATTTGTTGGAAATTTGTGTCCAAGATGTGTTTCTTTTCGTAACAATTACAACTGCTGTCATAAGAATTGGTGTAATATTGTGGCCAAGTTAATCAGAATCTCTAGTTAGCCCATTTAGAATAAAAGATTCAAAAACTTTTGGAGAACAAATAAAATCCAACAAGAAACATCTGAAGAAAAGAAGCGTTTAGAAATTCTGTTTTTTTTTGTTATCTAAAAAGATAATGCTGAATCATTTTGGAAGCCAAGAGTAAAAATCCTTGAACATTTGAGTTGCACGACTAAAATCAGTTCATTTTAAAAAATAGAGGTAAAAGTCTAAAAGATCATTTTGAAAGTATAAGTAAACATATGAAAAAAATATCTTTAGAAATTATGAATAATTATAATAAAATAATTGTTTGAATATTTGAATAAGTAAAATTATTCCCTTGTTAATAATGACTATCTAGATTGATGTTTTGAGTCTAGATCATGTAGATGTTAAAGTCTAGATCATGTACATGTTAAAGTCTAGATCATCTAGATGTTAAAGTCTAGATCATCTAGATGTTAAAGTCCAGATCATGTAGATGTTAAAGTCCAGATCATGTAGATGTTGAGAGTCTAGATCATGTAGATGTTAAAGTCCAGATCATGTAGATGTTAAAGTCTAGATCATGTAGATGCAACTGGATTAATGTTTGAGTCCATGGATTGACCAACAGATGCCAGGGTAGTACCCTCCATGCATGCATCATGAACAGTCTAATAACATGTTTCTCACAGAGGTTTGTATACGCAGTCCTATGTGTATAATTCCCCGACACACCCCTCTATACACATTTATTTCATACTATATACTGTTTTTGTTTCTTCTTGGTTATTTTCAGTAACAGCATGATTTTTTGTTTGTTTTCAAATTGAATTTTCAGGCATTGAAAATATTACGAACTGCCGAGTATGCCCCATATGTCGTATTTATAGCTGCCCCTCGAGCATGTGACCTTCTGCCCGCGAAACCCAAAGACATCAACGTAAGTTTGTAGGTCGTAGACAGTTGTTACTAGTCAGTAGATCTATAGGATCCTCCTGTTGTAAGTCCTAGACCAAAACACTGCCCTGACGGTTATCAAAGTATGTCTTTCAGTATTTCCTGATGGTGGGGATCACTCAGTACCCCTGTTGGTGGTCATCATTCAGTACCCCTGTTGGTGGTCATCACTCAGAAACTCCCTGATGGTGGTCATAACTCAGTATTCCCCTGATGGTGGTCATCACTCAGTATCCCCCTGATGGTGGTCATCACTCAGTATATCCCTGATGGTAGTCATCACTCAGTAACTCCCTGATGGTGGTCATCATTCAGTATCCCCCTGATGGTGGTCATCACTCAGTACCCCCCTGATGGTGGTCATCATTCAGTATCCCTGATGGTGGTCATCACTCAGTATCCCCCTGATGGTGGTCATCACTCAGTACCCCTGATGATAGTCATCACTCAGTATCCCCTGATGGTGGTCATCACTCCATACCCCTGATGGTGGTCATCACTCAGTATATCCCTGATGGTGGTCATCACTCAGTATCCCCCTGATGGTGGTCATCACTCAGTCCCCCTGATGGTGGTCATCACTCAGTATCCCCCTGATGGTGGTCATCACTCAGTATCCCCCTGATGGTGGTCATCACTCAGTATCCCCCTGATGGTGGTCATCACTCAGTATCCCCCTGATGGTGGTCATCACTCAGTATCCCCCTGATGGTGGTCATCACTCAGTATCCCCCTGATGGTGGTCATCACTCAGTATCCCCCTGATGGTGGTCATCACTCAGTATCCCCCTGATGGTGGTCATCACTCAGTATCCCCCTGATGGTGGTCATCACTCAGTATCCCCCTGATGGTGGTCATCACTCAGTATCCCCCTGATGGTGGTCATCACTCAGTATCCCCCTGATGGTGGTCATCACTCAGTATCCCCCTGATGGTGGTCATCACTCAGTATCCCCCTGATGGTGGTCATCACTCAGTATCCCCCTGATGGTGGTCATCACTCAGTATCCCCCTGATGGTGGTCATCACTCAGTATCCCCCTGATGGTGGTCATCACTCAGTATCCCCCTGATGGTGGTCATCACTCAGTATCCCCCTGATGGTGGTCATCACTCAGTATCCCCCTGATGGTGGTCATCACTCAGTATCCCCCTGATGGTGGTCATCACTCAGTATCCCCCTGATGGTGGTCATCACTCAGTATCCCCCTGATGGTGGTCATCACTCAGTATCCCCCTGATGGTGGTCATCACTCAGTATCCCCCTGATGGTGGTCATCACTCAGTATCCCCCTGATGGTGGTCATCACTCAGTATCCCCCTGATGGTGGTCATCACTCAGTATCCCCCTGATGGTGGTCATCACTCAGTATCCCCCTGATGGTGGTCATCACTCAGTATCCCCCTGATGGTGGTCATCACTCAGTATCCCCCTGATGGTGGTCATCACTCAGTATCCCCCTGATGGTGGTCATCACTCAGTATCCCCCTGATGGTAGTCATCACTCAGTATCCCCCTGATGGTGGTCATCACTCAGTATCCCCCTGATGGTGGTCATCACTCAGTATCCCCCTGATGGTGGTCATCACTCAGTATCCCCCTGATGGTGGTCATCACTCAGTATCCCCCTGATGGTAGTCATCACTCAGTATCCCCCTGATGGTAGTCATCACTCAGTACCCCCTGATGGTGGTCATCACTCAGTATCCCCCTGATGGTGGTCATCACTCAGTATCCCCCTGATGGTAGTCATCACTCAGTATCCCCCTGATGGTAGTCATCACTCAGTACCCCCTGATGGTGGTCATCACTCAGTATCCCCCTGATGGTGGTCATCACTCAGTATCCCCCTGATGGTAGTCATCACTCAGTACCCCCTGATGGTGGTCATCACTCAGTATCCCCTGATGGTGGTCATCACTCAGTATCCCCTGATGGTGGTCATCACTCCATACCCCTGATGGTGATCATCACTCAGTATCCCCCTGTTGGTAGTCATCACTCAGTATCCCCCTGATGGTAGTCATCACTCAGGATCCCCCTGATGGTAGTCATCACTCAGTTCCCCCTGATGGTGGTCATCACTCAGTATCCCCTGATGGGGGTCATCACTCAGTATCCCCCTGATGGTAGTCATCACTCAGTATCCCCTGATGGTAGTCATCACTAGGTATCCCCCTGATGGTGGTCATCACTCCATACCCCTGATGGTTGTCATCACTCAGTATCCCCTGATGGTGGTCATCACTCAGTATCCCCGTGATGGTGGTCATCACTCAGTATCCCCCTGATGGTAGTCATCACTCAGTATCCCCCTGATGGTAGTCATCACTCAGTATCCCGCTGATGGTAGTCATCACTCAGTATCTCCCTGATGTGGTCATCACTCAGTATCCCCCTGATGTTGGTCATCACTCAGTATCCCCCTGATGGTGGTCATCACTCATTACCCCCTGATGGTAGTCATCACTCAGTATCTCCCTGATGTGGTCATCACTCAGTATCCCCCTGATGGTAGTCATCACTCAGTATCCCCCTGATGGTAGTCATCCCTCAGTATCCCCCTGGTGGTGGTCATCACTCAGTACCCCTGATGGTAGTCCTCACTCAGTATCCCGCTGATGGTGGTCATCCCTCATTCCCCCCTGATGGTAGTTATCACTCAGTATCCCACTGATGGTGGTCATCCCTCATTACCCCCTGATGGTAGCCATCACTCAGGATCCCCCTGATGGTGACCATCCCTCAGTATCCCGCTGATTGTAGTCATCACTCAGAATCCCGCTGATGGTAGTCATCCCTCAGTATCTCCCTGATGGTGGTCATCACTCAGTATCCCCCTGATGTTGGTCATCACTCAGTATCCCCCTGATGGTGATCATCACTCAGTATCCCGCTGATGGTAGTCATCACTCAGTATCCCCCTGATGGCAGTCATCACTCAGTATCCCGCTGATGGTAGTCATCACTCAGTACCCCTGATGGTAGTCATCACCCAGTACCCCCATGATGGTAGTCATCACTCAGTATCCCGCTGATGGTAGTCATCACTCAGTACCCCTGATGGTAGTCATCACCCAGTACCCCCATGATGGTAGTCATCACTCAGTATCCCGCTGATGGTAGTCATCACTCAGTAATCCATTGATGGTGATCATCACTCCGTAGCACCCTGATTGTGAGCAATGCATTGCGAAAGAGTTTTCTGATTCCTGTTTCCTTGCTACAGTAAACCTTGTAATACTGCCTTCAATATTATGCCATCACCAATGTGTCAATTTATATGGAATGCTTAGCAAAAAGGAGAGCTGAAAAACTGATTGCACAAGGCGAGATGAAAAATGAAACATGTCCAATATTGTACTGATACAGCAAATACTGTGAAATGTGAAGGGTTTATGGTAAGGAACGGTGCTGAAATCTGATAGTTAGGATATTTCTGTAATATAATGCATGAGTTGTGATGTAATGATTAATTTTACAAAAGTAAAAAAAAAATACTTATCAAATCATAACCTTATATGGTCCCTCTATATTAATATGAATGCTGTTTCCATGGAAACCATGTTGTTCAAATATTGTGTAACTAACAAAGAAGCATGCCTACAGCATGTTGACATGTACCAGCCTTACAAGGTCTACACAATATCCGTTCTTGTTACAACTATTTGGGAAGGAAGAGTTCTATGGTAATCTTTCTTTTTTAAATTCTGCACATCCCTACCTTGTATTTTTGTTATCCGATAAAAGTGTGCTATGTTTTTAACTGTTTACAGTTTACAAAAGGTGTATTACAAACGTCTTACAAACTGAATTGAATCACCCATTTCATCTGCTTAGTAATAATTATATTATTTTTAAGGTTGTTGTGGTCGCAGTATTTTCATTAATAATTTGAATGTATGTGATCGTACTCTAAAGATATTTAAATAACCAAACTATAGGAAGCATCCAGAAATATGTTTAGTTCAGAATTGTAAAATTAGTATTTGTTATCAATGTGTAATGTCATTCAAAATAGGATTTATTACAAGAAATATTATATTGTTAAAGATTGATATGAATTGTGTTAAGAGGGCTTTCATAGACTTTTTCTGTTGCCCGATTCTTGTCACGTATAAGATCTACGGTAAATTATTCGGACATGAAAATATTGAGCCTATCACTGTAGTGTGTTTTTCACTGTTGTAGGACGCCAGTCTAGAAAAGCTAGCCACTGAGAGTGAACTACTTGAGAAAGCATATGGACATTATTTTGATTTGAAAATTGTGAACAATGACATCGAAGAAACTATACGAACTTTAGAACAAGCCATAGATGAGGTGTCTTCAACTCCACAATGGGTACCAGTCAGCTGGGTATACTAATGGTTGGAGACAGCACTGTGGAGCTACATTATGGAGTAGCTTTATGGACTAGAGCATGGACATACCAGGTCAAAATTAATATAATGGCCTATAACATTCTGTGATTTGTTCGTTAAATAACACAATGAATCAACATATTAATATGAAACAGATGGCGGTGCTCTTTTGAAATTGAAATTCCGTTTCCATGGCAATTCAGGGTTATGTATAGCTGTCTACGGGATGAGAATTTCCAAGTGAAGATCGTGATAAATTCTTGTGGAATTGCAAATACAGATTCAGCCTCAGGGTTGCCCTGAAAATAAAACAGATTTGATATATTGATGGAGACAAAAGGAATGTACTCTTACGAAATTAAGACAGATGTACTATGAAGTACCTGTTTGGCTGAGGATACATGTACATCAATGAACACTCAGTCACAGAAATTATAACCTTAGGGTCATAAATTGTCAGATAAAATGTTTTCAAAATAAAAAAGGCAAAAGAGTCTGAAAAGGTGATCAGATTTAATAACAATGCTGTCTGTATATTAACCATCCTTTTATTTTGTAAGCCATAATATGGATTAAGGCTTTTTTTTTTTTTTTTAATGTGCATAATTAAGTATTTACGCTTTAAATAACATTAATTTAAAAGCAAAAGTACATTATTAGATTCGAAAGCCAGTTAAATGGAATTTTCTCTCAAGGAAAATTGTCTTTTTACCGACGTTTGAAGAACATAAATCTGATCACTTTGATTCTTTTATGTCATTAGAAAATATTTTCTTTGACAATTTGTGTGTAGATGTTTAGCTGTGAGAGGTTGTGTAGTTAGTGTAAGCGGCAGGCATTGAAGGTGAGACGACAACCAAAAAGCATGCATTTTTTAAAATTCTGATACGAGATTTGTATTACTTTATCAAGAAAACAGTTGTTGATGTTATGTAGCTGTACTTATCACCTTATCACTGTATTTAAACGTGTAGCGCGATGTATACACATACCATACTTACCATTACAATGTGTAATTACTGTATAGCACTTTTATTTCATGGTTACAATTTTCACGGTTTTGGTCTCAGATCCCCTGAATCTAAATTGTGTGCAACCTTATCAATAAGTATTACTCACCTAGCTTACTCTATCAGAAGGAATACAAGATTGTGGGGTTATATTTTGCCAATTGTTTTCAAGCATCAAATATAGCAAAAATGAAATACTCTAAGCATACATTACATAGATAATTGAGCAGATATATTTGTGTCTTAAATATTCCTCTAAAACTTCTGATAGATTAATACTAAGCCAATTCTATATAATTATATTAACTTATACTTGTATATATATATATATATATATATATGTATACATACATTTATTTGTCTGCATTAAGTAATCAAGATGAACTACATACACTAATTAATATACCCAAGTTGTATTTAAGGCTGTAAGTAAATACCTATAATGCCAACTTCAGCAGAAGTGTTTTTTTCACAGAGTTAAATTCAGTAAGAGCTGTTAATGTATTGGTACAGTATTATGCAGATATTACAAATATTATTACATTTACATAGACTTATGAAAATAATCATAAAAATTATTCCAGTTGGTTGGAAGTCTACAATTGAATTCAAGGCCCATTTGTGGATAACTAACATATTTGCCAACTTTTTGAAATTTCCATGGGGGAGACTATGCATTAAACATTAAAACAAACAAAATGTGTGTATGTACCTTAGCTGACAATGCAAATTTAAGGGTCCAGAATCGGGAAGTAGGGAGAGTTGGCAAGTATGACCTAGGATGTTTTAGCTGTGTATTTAATAGCATACAATGGTGGTAAACCTGTAGTGGTCAGGTACAGAGTTAGGATTAGGGCCATGTAGCTCCATTCTCCTTTAACACGTTCATACATTTCATAAAAAGTCATCACCAAGAAACATAGCAGTGTTATTTCAATTGTACATGTATTGCAATAATATTTTTCAAAGCGATATGGAGTGAATTTTTGAATTTCTGCACATGATTTGTCCTCAAGAGTCAGTTTACCAGAATGTTAAGCTGCCAGATTAGTGATATGGTTCCGATTACATGTTTTGTAGTTGTACCGAGCTTCTACTATCATTTTTGTCACTCTTTAAATTCACACACTTTTTGATACTTTAGATGATTATTTCTTTGATATTTATTTCAGCAGGATTGTGATTGTAGCATTTCTTGCAGAAACTGTTCTGCAAATGTAGTATAAGCGAGATAAAAGTCTGTACAGCTAAACATATCAATACTGGTACAATTTATTCTGCGTGAAGTCACAAATTTGTTCTATTTTAGACGTCTTCCAATGAAAATAAAGCTTTAATTGGAATTTAATAAGTAAAATCAAAATCAAAATTGATATTGTGTGGTATATTTTAAAGTTTATCCATTTTTTGTAAAATATTGAAAAGAAGAAGAAACTCAAAAGCCATTGTGGAAAACATCTTTAAATGAAGTTACCACTTTTGCTGAGAGTTATCTACCTTGTCACAAAATGTCACTATATCCTGTGGTAGAGTATTTTCAGGTAAAGTGTTGTCACCGCTGGTTAACAGAAATGTATGTATGTATATATCTATTGATCTAAACAGATATTTAAATGGAAAATATAAAAATGACAATTAAACTGCTGATAAAACTATTACTTCATGTGTTTCTTGTAATGGGAAAGGGACATACTCACACACCACACATCTCCTGTGTTCCGATGATAGAATGCAGGCCCAAGGAACAAGAATTTGATTTACAGACTGAAGCTGTGCTGCAGTTAAAACATACATGTCGATAATGAGACTCTGCTCTGGTTAAGAATTGTTTATGTTGAGAATGAGGCTCTGCTGTGGTTAAGAATTTCAGGTCCAGAACGAGGCTCTGCTCTGGTTAAGAATTTCATTTTGAGAATGAGGCTCTGCTGTGGTTAAGAATTTCATGTCCAGAATGAGGCTCTGCTATGGTTTAGAATTGAAGAATGTATCCCACCATACTTTGGAAACGAATTTCCTTTAGAAAAGATTTCCACCCCGATTTTTAAGAAACCAGTAAATACCTAGTATGATTGGAGAAACTTTGACTTGGCCTGCATTCAGAAGGAACACAAAGGTATCTTCATTGACAGCATCTATGTAATTATGAATCATTAAACTAGGTTGACCAAACATTTTTCACCATTGACTCTAATCACTGGTATAATGTATAAGGCAGTCTATATGCTAAAACTGTTAAATTGAGATAAATGAAGAAATGCTCAATCTTAAAAAATACATATGTGTTTCCTTAGTTTTTCCTAAAATATCATTAACCAGGTAATAGACGTGCTGTTGACACTATTCTATACCAAATCTACCATAACAGTATGGTGAACATTCTGTGATATATTCATAAAACAAATACCAGTTTCACTGTATGCTAAATGTAACATGACTTTTATTTAAAAATAAAACAAAAACATTGCATCATACAAAAAACAAAATATCCCTCTTATATCAAGACATTCATGCTATAAAACAAATGAAAAAGATCTAGTACATATATAACCAAAGTTTCTTAAATATTATGACATAAAAATCACTTTGTCAGAAATGTGGCAATGCAGCTGAAAATCAGTTTCAACAAAGTTCTGTCTTGAGAGATTGCCAGTACATTAGATCATGTATGTAACTAGTGTTTCTCTCGACGTTTAGAATGGTAGACAGTTAGTCAGTTGGATACAATACATGTATGAAATTACCAGAACTTTAAACATTTCAGGATCAATGAAAACTATACGTCCAGAAAACTACGTAACATACATATCCAATTCACAAACATTACTTAACACCCAACATGGTTACCTGTTATGTATGTCTAGTCCACATGGTTACCAGTGATGTATGTCTAGTCCACATGGTTACCTGTGATGTATGTCTAGTCCACATGGTTACCTGTGATGTATGTCGAGTCCTCATGGTTACCTGTTATGTATGTCTAGTCCACATGGTTACCTGTGATGTATGTCTAGCCGAAATGGTTACCTGTGATGTATGTTGAGTCCTCATGGTTACCTGTGATGTATGTCTAGTCCACATGGTTACCTGTTATGTATGTCTAGCCGAAATGGTTACCTGTTATGTATGTCTAGTCCACATGGTTACCTGTGATGTATGTCTAG